>NC_090657.1:37258454-37548454 GCF_040937935.1 Hyperolius riggenbachi | reverse complement strand
CCACGATTTTGTCAATGACAGCGTCACTGAAGAACAGCTGCAGGTAGGCCAGGGGGCAGTGTTCACAAGCAACCTTCAGGCCAGGTTCCCCAGTAAAAGGGAAACGGGGGGGCGGTGGTGGGGCCCGAGTGGTGTTGACTGGGCACCAAACTCGTGCGTCACTGACCTCCGTGTCGCTGGAGATGGAGTCGCTGTCACTCTCGCTGTCGGACGACAGGTTGCCAGGCGCATCACTGTCACTGGAGTCCTCCAGCGACGGCATATCCGGATCGCTGTCCTCTAACTGCATCAGCGCTTCCGCTGTGAGATGCCTTGAAGATGACGCCATAGCAGGTGACGGGCAGGTGGCAGGAGAAGAGCGTAGTAAAAATCCAGGCAGAGGTCGGTACAGGCGGCAGGCAGAGTAGTCGAAATCCAGGCAGAGGTCGGTACACAGAAATCCAAATTGGGCAGAATCAGCAGGCAAAGAGCGTAGGTCAAAGTTCAGGCAGAGGTCGGTACACGGAAATCCAATATCGGTCAGAATCAGCAGGCAAAGAGCGTAGGTCAAAGTTCAGGCAGAGGTCGGTACACGGAAATCCAATCGGGCAAAATCAGCAGGCAAAGAGAGTAGGTCAAAGTTCAGGCAGAGGTCGGTACACAGAAATCCAAAAAATCCAGCAGATCACAAAGATCAAAGCAGATCACACAGATAAAAAAAATCACAGCTCACAGCAGGGATGCAAGTGGCAACAGTGTATTGGATACACATGTAATTCATACATGTGTATCCAATACAATGCACTTTAGGGCCAATAAAAAATCAGCCTTTTCAAATTTCCCGCCCACCCCCATGACGTCACGCCGCCCGACGTCACGCTGCTTGCTCTGATTGGCCGCCGGGTCCCCAGGAGCATTCTGGGGCGAGAGGGGGACCCGGAGGCCGGAATTCCGTAGAGAGGAAGCGGGGAGAGCCCGCAGAAGAAGAGGGGACAGCCGCTGCTGCTGGGGGAGCCAGGCAGGAGTCCCTGGGGAGCGCCGATCGCGCTAGGGACTCCCGCAGAAGAAGAGGGGAGATGCTGCTGGGGGAGCCAGGCAGGAGTCCCTGGGGAGCGCCGATCGCTCTAGGGACTCCCGCACAGCAGGTATTTGCCGCCTCCGCGAGCTGCCACTACCCCCGATCACATGGCCGCCGGGTCCCCGCTAGATTACAGGGGATCTGGGGATCCCGGCGGCCAAACACACATGCTGCATTGCGGGGGACAGATGCAGGAGTCCCGCTGAGCAGTGCCGATCGGCGCGCGGGACTCCTGCACAGCGCACAAAGCTATTTTTAGCTACCCCGACCTGAGCTCGGGATTACCATTAGTTGCATGTATTTCCTACCCCGAGCTCAGGTCGGGGTTACCGCCAGGAGGGTTAAGAGAATTTGTAATTAAACAAAACCCCACTGGGGATACTTACCTCGGGAGGGGGAAGCCTCTGGATCCCAACGAGGCTCCTCCGTTCAAGTACTGGGACCCTCCCGAGCAGTAGCGAGGTAAATGGCTACCGTGATCCTGCGTAGATGCACTAGTGGCTCCTTGTTCAGGCTAAGGTGAAAATGGCCGAGCCCAATTGATCAGCACTACTGCACAGGCACCAGCGTTTTGCACCTGCGCAGTAGAGCGGATACAATCGGGTTCGGCTATTTACGCCTTACCCAAATAAAGAGCCACTACTGCTTGTCATGCTGGCTTGTCGAGGAGGTTTCAGGGAAGCCAGTGCAGGATCCCCCAGGCTATTGAGGACAGAGAAGCCTCATTGGGACCTTGAGGCTTCCCCCTCCCTTGGTAAGTATCCCCCAGAGGGTTTTTTTTTTTTATTACGGAGTCTCTTTAAGACCTGTAACTCTTTTCAGCTTCTGTACCAACTCCACATGATTTTTAAGCTCCCATGACCATCTTTACTAGTGACAACTAATCATCTAGATCAGTGCTGTCCAACTTTATGGGCATGGAGGGCCATTTTTTTTTTCAGACCCCATGGTGGAGGGCCGAAGGTTCTTGCTAGAGCCGCAGACACCCCACCTCTACTGGCTGCTGTGCCTGGCAATACTGTTTTTGGCTGGATTGTGGATGATGTGTGGGCTGAAAGGCCTTGCGGTGATGCTGTGGTGTGGCTGGATGAGGTAGTGACATGTGCCCCCCCCCCCCCCCCAGCTGAGGTAGTGAAAGGTGTCAATCCCCCCCCAGCTGAGGTAGTGACAGGTGCCCCCACACACCACCACCCCCCCTGTCCAACTGGTGGCCCGCCAGGCCTCCTGCTGCGGCCCGATCTTCTTCCTGAGATGCAGGCATGGCTTGCGCTATGGACGCCATGTCTGCTCCCTCATATAGTGCCCTCTCCTGTGTCCCCCGGCTGGCGCTGCCTCACAGCTCAGACCTCACAGATCGCGGCGACTGAAGCAAGCAGAGTGCACATGGCACCCGCGCGGCTGAACTTCACATGTGGAAGTGACTAATGATGTCACTTCCGCATGTGACGTGCTCCGTGTATGCGGGTACCATGCGCACTCTGTTTGCTTCAGTCGCCGCGATCTGTGAGGTCTGAGCTGTGAGGCAGCGGGGACACAGGAGAGGGCACTATATGAGGGAGCAGACATGGCGCCCATAGCGCAAGCCATGCCTGCATCTCGGAGAAGAGTGGGCCGCAGCAGGAGGCCTGGCGGGCCACCAGTTGGACAGCGCTGATCTAGATAGATAAATCTGAGTGACTGGTTTGTTGCAGTGGCAATAGTAACTTTTTTATTGGTTTAGTTCATTTTTGTGGTTTAAAACTACGGAGGACTCTTATTACTGCACATATAAGTTATTCTATTTCTCAGACAATAGTTATAAATATTTTATCATATTTTTTTTTTTCTTTTTAATTACAGTTCAAAGTGAACCTGAACTCTAGCACAGGACAGAAGGAAAACCGAGAAATGCACCCTGTATGTATTTAGAGTTCAGCCTGTCTAATTCCCCCTCATCTGTGACTAATCACAACTGTAATTTGAACTTAGCTGTATCAGCTGACTGCCACTACAGTGTTGCTCATTTGTAAACACAGGATGTTAACCCTATGTCTGCTTTTATGAAAGAAGGAAGTAGACACCCTGCAGATTTATTGCAGGACTTGTATCAGCAGCTGTAACAAAGAAATGTTTTTTTTTAAGGCTGGTTTCACACCAGGACGTTGCGTTTTAGGGGACGTTAAGTTCGCATAAAGTGCCCCTAACGCAACGCCTGGTGGTGTTGAAGCAGGACGCTACCAAGAGCCGCACTACAAGCAGCTCTTGGTGCGCCTGCTCTGTCGGAGGCACTGCGGAGATCACGTGAGCGGAGCTCTCCACATCACGTGGTCCCGCCATCCAATCAACGGCCGCTCCAAGAAGAACACTGCAAGTGCAGTGAATATTAAGTAGCCATGTGCCTGGCTATGTAGCGGCCTCTCCCCGCCACCTCTCTGCCCCAAAATAAAAAACCCACCCGTACTGAGCATGTGCAATCAGTCTAACGCAAAGTACTGCATGCAGTACGTTATCAGGACGTGCTGCGTTACAATGTAACGCAACGTGGGCACTGTGAACAGCCCATTGATCATTGCTGTGCAGTGGGGTGTGTTACAGGCTGCACTAACGTGCGCCTGTAACGTCCCACTGTGAAACCAGCCTAAAGGCTATAATGCTGTTGTGTATCTTTTAGAGCAGAGAGGAAGTTCTGAGTTCAGGTCTGCTTTAAAGGAATACTTAAGTCATTTAAAAAAAAATGACTTTTACTCACCTGTGGCTCCCCTCACCCTCCTGCAGCTGAACGTTGCCCTCGCCGTGTCCCTCCGATGCGGCTGGTCTCGCCGGCGGCCACTTCCGGTTTGGCCGTCACCGGCCGACAGGCTGTGAACGCGGCAGATTATCCGCGTACCCGGACGCAATAGCGCCTTCTACAATGCTATTGCGTTCGGGGACGCGGATAATCAGCCGCGTTCACAGCCTGTCGGCCGGTGACGGCCAAACCGGAAGTGGCCGCCGGCGAGACCAGCCGCATCGGAGGGACACGGCGAGGGCAACGTTCAGCTGCAGGAGGGTGAGGGGAGCCACAGGTGAGTAAAAGTCATTTTTTTTTAAATGACTTAAGTATTCCTTTAAATGTATTAGGAGTATGTGTATTTTTTTATTACTCCCACTAAAGGTACCCAAACATTTTTTTGACTTAGACTCCACAGCCCTGGTGCAGTCTAAGTGTCACATGATCGGTCAGTGTAAACACACCATTTCAGAAGGGTCCCAGAGGCTTCATCATTGTGCTGGAGGCATCATACCATGAAGACCAAAGAGCTCTCCAAACAAGTTGAGGACAAAGTTGTTGGGAAGTTCAAGTCAGGGTTGGGTTGCAAAAAATATCCAAAGCGTTTGATTACCCCCATAGCACCATAAAATAATCTTCAAATGAAAAGCACATGGTACCACAACATCCCTGCCAAGAGAGGGCCACCCACCAAAACTCAAGACTAGGCAAGAAGGGCATGAATCGGGCAGCACAGACAACAAAGGTAATCCTGCAGGGCTCCACACCAGAGACTGGAGTTTCTACCTACAGGACCAAAATAAGCCATACACTCCATAAATCTGGGATTTATGGAACAGTAGCCAGAAAAAAAGACTTGGCATTAAAAATAAGAAGGCACATTTTGAGTTTGCCAAAAGGCATGTGGGCAACTCCCCAAATGTACGGAAGAAGGTGCTCTGGTCAAATGAGACTAAAACTGAACTTTTTGGCCACCAAGGAAAATGCTATGTGTGGCGCAAATACAACACCGCAAGCTCATTGCCAAAGTGAAACAGTGGTGGCAGCATCATGCTGTGGGGATGTATGTCAGCAGCAGGGACTGGGAAACTGGTCTAAATTGAGGTAAAGGTGTTTGGTGCTAAATACAGAAATATTCTTGAGCAAAAACCTGTCTGCCAGTGCTTTGAGAATGGGACGGAAGTTTACCCTCCAGTGGGACAATGATTCGACGTATACTTCTAAAGCAGGGGTGGCCATTAGGTAGATTGCGATCTACCGGTAGATCGCGAAGGCCTTCATGGTAGATCCCAACCCCACTATATTTTCCATTCTGTATATACAATTGTGCTCCTAAAATTGTACATAGGTAGATCACTTTGACTTGCTAATTTTTAAAAGTAGCTCACAAGCTGAAAAAGTGTGGGCACCTCTGTTCTAAAGCAATGATCGACTAATGTAAAGGAAAACCTTTAAATTTGTTGGCATGGCCAAGTCCAGACCTCAATCTAACAAAGAATCTGTGGTCAGACTTGAAGATTGCTGTAAATAAGCGCAAACCATCCAACATGATGGAGCTGGAGTCGTTTTGCCTTGAGAAATAGACAAAAATTGCCAATGGCAAACTCATGGAGACTTGTCCGAAGCGACTTGCAGCTGTAAAAAGTACTGACTTTAGGAGGGTGAATAGTTATGCATGCTGAAGATTTCAGTTAGTTATTGTTAGCTTCACAGTGAACCAAATAATAAACCTTCAAAGTTGTGGACATTTTCTGTCAACAAAATGGGACAAACTCTCAATCCATTTTAAAGGGATACTGTAGGGGGGTCGGGGGTAAATGAGTTGAAGTTACTCGGGGCTTCTAATGGTCTCCCGCAGACATCCTGTGCCCACGTAGCCACTCACCGATGCTCCGACCCCGCCTCCGGTTCACTTCTGGAATTTCAGATTTTAAAGTCTGAAACCACTGCGCCTGCGTTGCCGTGTCCTCGCTTCCCCTGATGTCACCGGGAGCGCACGGCGCAGGCACAGACCATGCTGGGCCTGTGCAGTACGCTCCCGGTGACATCAGCGGGAGCGAGGACACGCCAATGCAGGCGCAGTGGTTTTCAGACTTTAAAGTCTGAAATTCCAGAAGTAAACCAGAGGCGGGCCGGAGCATTAGGGAGTGGCTGCGCGGGCACAGGATGTCTGTGAGGGACTATTAGAAGCCCTGGGTAACTTCAACTAATTTTCCCCCGACCCCCCCCCCCCCCCCCCCCCTACAGTGTCCCTTTAATTCCAGGTTGTGATGCAAATAACATGAAACATGCCATGGGGGTTATTACTTTTGCAAGGCCCTGCATATCTGTGGCGGAGTAGCCTAACTTGTGCGGACTAGCCCGCTCGTAAGCACACGAATGGCCACACTGAATTTTGGGAAGGATAAATGTCTGGCAATGTTTAAGGCATACATGCAAAAATGGCGCCTGGAAATATGGGCACAGGGTGAAGCAGAAAAAAGGTGCAACCTGCTCCTGCAAAAGTCCCGGCTGCAATATTTACTATTCCCCCTCCAGGCCGCCATGGACTCAGGAAAGCTGTAGTTCGGCTGCCAGCTATTTCTATAGTTACAGTAGTTTGGGCTCTGTCATTTGACGGCACCCCAATTACTGTCTGAGCGCCGCTGTAGCCATAACTCACATTACGGCTTATGATGGTGCACCCAAATTCACCTACGCTGGTTTTCTCGGTCTCTGTGTAGGGCTGGTTCACACGGGTGGCGAATGCAGCATTTTCATCCTCCGACAAAAGCATAAGGTAAATGGTATCTGCCATTACATTCAAATGAATGGAAGTGTTTTTTAAATGATGGGTACAGCCGTTGGCGTGCGTGCAAATGTCGCGATAGATCTTCTTGTCTTGGATGCTACATGTAGCGGCCGGAGTCTGCTGTGTTTGTGGCTCTGTTTCCCTAGCGGCTCAGAATACGACGGAACAATGTCAAACGCTTTTCTGCGCATTATCATCTAATCAAGACGGAAAGTAGAAGCCAGTGGGAAGTAGCATATGATTTTTTTTTTGCAAATAAATTCTTTTCTGCTGCACTGTCCAGATCCAAACTTGCAGCTTCCTAGATTCCTAGAAAACCATTCTGCACCAGGGATGGGCTCATGGGTAATCGTGTGTCCGTAAGGACTCAAATTCGTATTTAAAATGAGCCATAATTGCTGCAGCTGTGCGTCTGAATGATAAGGGGTTATTTACCCACAATTCTCCCGTCCTGTCTGCGCTCCAAATAGCTTGCACGCGTCCTATTGGATGTGTTGCAAGCCTCACTACGCGCACTTCCTCCTTCAAGCCGGAAGTGCGCCGTGGTGAGACTTGCAACGCGTGCAAGCTATTTGGAGCGCAGACAGGACGGCAGAATTGTGGGTAAATAACCCCTTATCATCCAGCCGCACAGCTGCGGCAATTATGGCTCATTTTTTTTTTACAAATAAGAGTCCTTTAACCACTTGAGGACCTAGGGCTTTGTACCCCTTAAGGACCGGCCACTTTTTTTCCATTCAGACCACTACAGCTTTCACGGTTTATTGCTCGCTCATACAACCTACCACCTAAATTAATTTTGGCTCCTTTTCTTGTCACTAATAAAGCTTTCTTTTGGTGCTATTTGATTGCTCCTGCGATTTGTCTTTTTATTATATTCATCAAAAAAGACATGAATTTTGGCAAAAAAATGATTTTTTTAACTTTCTGTGCTGACATTTTTCAAATAAAGTAAAATTTCTGTATACATGCAGCGCGAAAAATGTGGACAAACATGTTTTTGATTTAAAAAAAAACCCATTCAGTGTATATTTATTGGTTTGGGTAAAAGTTATAGCGTTTACAAACTATGGTGCAAAAAGTGAATTTTCCCATTTTCAAGCATCTATGACTTTTCTGACCCCCTGTCATGTTTCATTAGGGGCTAGAATTCCAGGATAGTATAAATACCCCCCAAATGACCCCATTTTGGAAAGAAGACATCCCAAAGTATTCACTGAGAGGCATAGTGAGTTCATAGAAGATATTATTTTTTTGTCACAAGTGAGCGGAAAATGACACTTTGTTAAAAAAAAAAAAAAAAAAAAAAAGGTTTCCATTTCTTCTAACTTGCGACAAAAAAAAAATGAAATCTGCCACGGACTCACCATGCCCCTCTCTGAATACCTTGAAGGGTCTACTTTCCAAAATGGGGTCATTTGTGGGGTGTGTTTACTGTCCTGACATTTTGGGGGGTGCTAAATTGTAAGCACCCCTGTAAAGCCTAAAGGTGCTCATTGGACTTTGGACCCCTTAGCGCAGTTAGGCTGCAAAAAAGTGCCACACATGTGGTATTACCGTACTCAGGAGAAGTAGTATAATGTGTTTTGGGGTGTATTTTTACACATACCCATGCTGGGTGGAAGAAATATCTCTGTAAATGACAATTTGTTAATTTTTTTTACACACAATTGTCCATTTACAGAGATCTTTCTCCTACTCAGCATGGGTATGTGTAAAAATACACCCCAAAACACATTATACTACTTCTGAGTACGGCGATACCACATGTGTGGCACTTTTTTGCACCCTAACTGCGCTAAAGGGCCCAAAGTCCAATGAGTACCTTTAGGATTTCACAGGTCATTTTGAGAAATTTCGTTTCAAGACTACTCCTCACGGTTTAGGGCCCCTAAAATGCCAGGGCAGTATAGGAACCCCACAAATGACCCCATTTTAGAAAGAAGACACCCCAAGGTATTCCGTTAGGAGCATGGTGAGTTCATAGAAGATTTTATTTTTTGTCACAAGTTAGCGGAAATTGATTTTAATTGTGTTTTTTCACAAAGTGTCATTTTCCGCTAACTTGTGACAAAAAATAAAATCTTCTATGAACTCACCATACTCCTAACGGAATAAGTTTGGGTGTCTTCTTTCTAGAATGGGGTCATTTGTGGGGTTCCTATACTGCCCTGGCATTTTAGGGGCCCTAAACCGTGAGGAGTAGTCTTGAAACAAAAATGACCTGTGAAATCCTAAAGGTACTCATTGGACTTTGGGCCCCTTAGCGCAGTTAGGCTGCAAAAAAGTGCCAATCATGTGGTATCGCCGTACTCGGGAGAAGTAGTATAATGTGTTTTGGGGTGTATTTTTACACATACCCATGCTGGGTGGGAGAAATACCTCTGTAAATGACAATTGTTTGATTTTTTTTTTACACACAATTGTCCATTTACAGAGAGATTTCTCCCACCCAGCATGGGTAGGTGTAAAAATACACCCCAAAACACATTATACTACTTCTCCTGAGTACGGCGATACCACATGTGTGACACTTTTTTGCAGCCTAGGTGCGCTAAGGGGCCCAACGTCCTAATCACAGGTCATTTTGAGGCATTTGTTTTCTAGACTACTCCTCACGGTTTAGGGCCCCTAAAATGCCAGGGCAGTGTAGGAACCCCACAAGTGACCCCATTTTAGAAAGAAGACACCCCAAGGTATTCCGTTAGGAGTATGGTGAGTTAATAGAAGATTTTATTTTTTGTCACAAGTTAGTGAAAAATGACACTTTGTGAAAAAAAAAAAATCAATTTCCGCTAACTTTTGACAAAAAATAAAATCTTCTATGAACTCGTCATACACCTAACAGAATACATTGGTGTGTCTTTTTTCTAAAATGGGGTCAGTTTCTGGGGTTCTTTTACCGCCCTGGCATTTTACGGGCCCAAAACCGTGAGTAGTCTGGAAACCAAATGTCTCAAAATGACTGTTCAGGGGTATAAGCATCTGCAAATTTTGATGACAAGTGGTCTATGAGGGGGTGAATTTTGTGGAACCGGTCATATGCAGGGTGGTCTGGGGAGAATCTGAGGGGTGGGGGGGTGATCAGGAGGGGGCAGTGGGCAGGGGGGGAGATTAAAAAAAATAGCGTTGACAGATAGTGACAGGGAGTGATTGATGGGTGATTAGGGGGGTGATTGGGTGCAAACAGGGGTCTGGGGGGTGGGCAGGGGGGGGGGTCTGAGGGGTGCTGTGGGCGATCTGGGGCAGGGGAGGGAGAAATCAGTGTGCTTGGTGCAGACTAGGGTGGCTGCAGCCTGCCCTGGTGGTCCCTCGGACACTGGGACCACCAGGGCAGGAGGCAGCCTGTATAATACACTTTGTAAACATTACAAAGTGTATTATACACTTTGTATGCGGCGATCGCGGGGTTAACATCCCGCTGGCGCTTCCGTATAGCCGGCGGGATGTTGCGGCGGGCGAGCGGTGACAGGTGCCGGCGGAGGATCGCGTCACGGATGACGCGATCGCTCCGCCCATGCCCCTAGAAGGACCGCCGCCTTTGGGCATGAGCTGGTCCTTGTGGGGTCCACTTCCCGGCCGCCTCTGTGCGTTACGCGGTCGGGAAGTGGTTAAAGGGAAGGTTCAGGGAGTAGCAAAAAAAAAAAAATTAAAATCCACTTACCTGTGGCTTCCTCCAGCCCGTGGCAGGCAGGACGTGCCCTCGGGAGCCTGCGGAGCTGCGCCGAGGGCACGTCCTGCCTGCCACGGGCTGGAGGAAGCCCCAGGTAAGTGGATTTGGATTTTTTTGTTGTTGTTTTTTTGCTACTCCCTGAACCTTCCCTTTAAGGACACATGATTACCCATGAGCCCATCCCTCTTCTGCACATAGCGTAAGACTACTACAAATACTTCAGCAAGCACACTCCGCCTTTTGCAAGTGCAAAATTTGCTCACGCGTGTCTCCTTAACCCCTAATATTCATGTGCAGGAGAGCAGCTGACAGCTGCCCGGCTGAAAGAGGCCTTAAAGAGACTCCGTAACAAAAATTGCATCCTGTTTTTTTTATCATCCTACAACTTCCAAAAGCTATTCTAATGTGTTCTGGCTTACTGCAGCACGTTCTACTATCACCATCTCTGTAATAAATCAATTTAACTCTCTCTTGTCAGACTTGTCAGCCTGTGTCTGGAAGGCTGCCAAGTTCTTCAGTGTTGTGGTTCTGTGATGCATCTCCCCCCTCCAGGCCCCTCTCTGCACACTGCCTGTGTATTATTTAGATTAGAGCAGCTTCTCTCTTCTCTCTTATCTTTTACAAGCTGGATAAATCCTCCTCTGAGCTGGCTGGGCTTTCACATACTGAGGAATTACATACAGGCAGAGCTGTCTGCACTCTGCAGAAAGAAACAGCCTGACACTTCAGTGGAAGATAGCTGCAGGGGGGAAAGAAACACACAAATGATCTCTTGAGATTCAAAAGGAAGGGTGTATACAGCCTGCTTGTGTATGGATGTATTTTCTATCAACCTACTTCCTGTTTTGGTGGCCATTTTGTTTGTTTATAAACAAACTTTTTAAAACTCTTTTTAACCACTTTTAATGCGGCGAGGAGCGGTGAAATTGTGACAGAGGGTAATAGGAGATGTCCCCTAACGCACTGGTATGTTTACTTTTGTGCGATTTTAACAATACAGATTCTCTTTAAAGGATACCAGAGGTGACATGTGACATGAGATAGAAGTGTATGTACAGTGCCTAGCACACAAATAACTATGCTGTGTTCCTTTTTTTCTTTCTCTACCTGAAAGAGTTAAATATAAGGTATGCAAGTGGCTGACTCAGTCCTGACTCAGACAGGAAGTGACTACAGTGTGACCCTCACTGATAAGAAATTCCCCTTTTTTACCTCTTTCTTGCTCTCAGAAGCCATTTTCTGCTAGGAAAGTGTTTTATAGTTGGAATTTCTTATCAGTGAGGGGTCACACTGTAGTCACTTCCTGTCTGAGTCGGAACTGAGTCAGCCACTTACAAACCTGATATTTAACTCTTTCAAGCAGAGAAAGAAAAAAAGGAACACAGCATAGTTATTTGTGTGCTAGGCACTGTACATACACATGTCTATCTCATAATGTCACATGTCAGTTCGGGTATCCTTTTAAAGCGGATCCGAGATAAAAAACTAACTATGACAAGTAACTTGTCTATATATCTTATCTAAAGTTTAGATAGTTTACACAGCAAATCTAGCTGCAAACAGCTTTAACTGAATATGATTATTTCTTCCTGTGATACAATGACAGCAGCCATGTTTGTAAACATTACACAGAGGCAGGCTTATCTGCATCTTGAGCAAAAAAAACCTTACCTCCCCCCCCTCCTCCTCCCCTCTGCCTCTGAAAGCTCTGGCTAGTAAGGGCTGGAACCCACAGGAGCGCTTTTGGCAGCGCTGCGATACGCTAGCACTTTGCCAAAATGCTGGGCTAATGTTAATGGATGGGGCAACTTCCACAGGAGCGTTTGCGTTTCCCAGAAACGCAAACGCAGGACATGCAGCATTTTGGGAGCGTTAGCGCTTCAATGTAAAGTATTGAAACGCTAGCGGAAACACTCAGCAAAACCTAAACTAAGCGGTTTTGCTAGCGTTTTGCGGTTCAGCACACTGTAAAAAAATGAAAAATAATTCACAGGACCAATCAGGATAAAAGCACAAAATGCTACACAACCGCTGAGCAAAAAAATACAATGTTGCAAAACGCGCATGAATCCACTTGCAAACCGCTCAGACAAAATGCTAGCGGTTGCGTTTCGCGTTTGATGATTTCAGTGGGTTCCAGGCCTAATACCTCCCCCCTCCTTCTGCCCAGACTGAGCTCCCATGAGCCCTTGCTACTGTCTGAAAGTGCCTTGGCTCTCTAATTCCCTATAAACTAAACAAGCCACGCCCACAGGTTTTCAGAGTATTAAAACAAAAACAAAAAAGTATTTGGCTTGAGGAATGCCCTATAAACTATATGAAAGGAACACAATTATGCAATGAGTAAAATTTCATCTCAGATCCACTTTAAAGCATACCGGAGCCCAAAACAATAGGAGAAATGGGGGGGGGGATGCATGGCAGGTATGGTGAGCTGTCCTGATGCTCACCGCTCCCCCGTTCTCCTTTCTGCCCCCTCCTTTAGCTGGAATGACCCCGTTTTCTGGATGGGAAGCATTGCGTCCTTCTGGACGGGCTTCACGTGTGCTATAGCACGCAACCGCTGCTGGCACGCGTACAACACTACCCGTGGCTGGGAGCGAGTAGTGCATGCGTATGACGGGCTGTTGCACACGTGAAGCCCGTCCAGAAGGACGCAATGCTTCTCGACCCGGCTATCCAGAAGACTGGGCCATGGGGCTATTCAATCTACAGGAGGGGGCAGAAAGGAGAACGGGGAGCGGTGAGCATCAGGACAGCTCACCATACATGCCATGCATCCCCCGTTTCTCATATTTTTTTTGAGGCTCTGGTATCCTTTAAGGTTGTCATATCATACTGGTCACGTAGTGTTTTGTGTGCTCTGTTACATTTCTTCAGCATTCTATCTGCTCTCCTGCCAACCACAGAGTTTAGCCTACATACTCTCTCTTTCCTCCTCTGTAATTATAGATTTAAAGGAGAACTGTAGTGAGAGGTACACGAAGGTTGCCATATTGATTTCCTTTTAAGCAATACCAGTTACCCGGCAGCCCTGCTGAGCTATCTGCCTGCAGAATCACACCAGAAAAAAGCATGCAGCTAATCTTGTCATATCTGACATTTTGTCAAAAACACCTATCTGCTGCATGCTTGTTCAGGGTCTATGGCTAAATGTATTAGAGGCAGAGGATCAGCAGGACAGCCAGGCAACTGTTATTGCTTAAAAGTAAATCAATATGGCAGCCTCCATATACCTCTCACTACAGTTCTCCTTTATAGGGTGGCAGTTGTGAAAACTATGACTGCTTCAGGGGCTGATGCTCCAGAAGACACCCCTGCACCATGGACACACCAGGTTTAGATTTTTCTTATTGTTGGTCCTCTACAGCTTGGCCACTGTACCTCATCAGAGATCAAATGTAATGGCCGTTACCCTGTGACAAGGCTTCGGAGCCCTGTTCTTATGCAGCTTCTGTATCCTGATCTGTTTTTTTGTGATGCAATTCCACATCTCTTATTTTTTCTTTACTCAAATCTATCGGTCTCTATTAACCATTACAAGCAAGGAAAAATAGGCTGGATTGACCTACACCAGTTCACCTACAGAGCAAACAGGTCTGTAGAGGATGCCATGAATATTAGCCTGGAATGTATTCACTTAGGCCAAAACCTGTGCCAGGATTCTCCTGGATTTTAGCTCAATACCATCAATCCCGATCTCCTCTTCCAGCAGCTAGTACATCTCAATGTGCATCCCAGGCTCTGTGATTGGCTAGAAGACTTCCTAACAAACAGAACTCGGTCAAACTGGCCACCTTCTCCTCGCAGGTGAGATTGACAAACACAGGCGCCCCTCAGTGGTGTGTCCTGTTCACAATACTTGTCTCTCTGTACACAAACTTCTGCACCTTCACGAACAACTCTGTCAAGGTCACCAAGTTTGCGGACAATACCACCATCCTAGGCCTCATATTTAAGAGTGACGAACAAGCCTACCGTAAAGAGACTGAGGATATTTGCAACTGGTGTGAAGCAAATAAGCTCGTCCTCCGCACGACAAAAACGGCGGAACTGATCATTGACTTCAGGAAAAGTCCTCCTGAACCCCCCCCCCCCCCATTCATCATTGATGGTGTAGAGCTTGCCAGAGTCATTAATGCCTGCTTCCTGATCCCCACCATCTCCAGCAACTTCACCTCCCTGGCGGTACGCAGTTTCGGTGGTTGCGTCCGAGGGAGTAATTTTTTTAATTAAACTTGTTGTAAACCTTGTAGCTAGCACTAGGCTAGCTACCTGTGTCCCCCAAGTCCTCCGCACCTCTCTGATCCCCCCGATCGCCCGCGCTTATATTTACCCAGCCACAATCCCGCGAGTGCCGCAGCCTCCCCGATCCGCTTCAGTTGTCGCTGTGGCGACGAATGGACATATGACGTCATCGACGTCAGGCGCAGTCCCGATCCTCCCCATAGCAAAGCCTGGTGGTGATTGGAGAGGCTGCGCTATTGCCCGATCCGGCGGGTGGTACGTATAACGGTGGGGATTGGAGCTAAGCGGAGGGATTTGGGGGACACAGGTAGCTAGCCTAGTGCTAGCTGCAAGGTTTACAAAAAGTTTTAATCAAAAAATTCCTCCCGTATAATCCTCTGCGGCGGCTACCCCGAGTGTAGGTCGAGGTTACCGCCAGGAGGGTTATGGTGGGAAAAAAATGTCGTCAGAACCCAAAAGAAAGCCTAACAGCTGTTCTCCCTGCATCAACTAAAGAAATGTGGCATGACACCGTACTTTCTGTCCTGCTTCTATTCGACTACCATTTACTCAATATTATGTTTTTCCATCATATGGTATGCAGGGGCCTCCGCGAACGACAGGTACAAATTGCAGAAGGTCATTAACGTTGCAGAAAGGCTCATCTAGACCCTCCCTGCCCCCACTAGACCGTCTCCTCTCTTCAAGGGTGTGCTTCAGGGCTGTCAGGATAGCAAGAGACCCCTCTCACCCTGGCAACCGCCTTCTTAATCTTCTACCATTGGGCCATCGCTACAGGTCCATACCCACCAGAACAACCAGGCACAGGAACACCTTCTTCCCCCAAGCCATCCAGCTTCTCAACCTAGACTTATTTCAACTAGTCATGCAGATACTGCCTGTCTGAAGGTGTTTTGTCTTGGAAATTATCTGGATAAAGAGAGAAAATGCCCACCTTCAGCCTGGCAACAAATCTGTTCTCTGCATATTCTGTGTTAGTTTGCTAGACTTTAGGTCCTTGTGAATCACCCGTTCCCTAGGCAACAAATGCCATGAAAACCTGATTGGAGCATTAGAGGATCATCTTTCTGTGTAAATGCTAGGCAACTGTCAGACATGGGGTGAATAGGGGATCTTCACTCTGGACGCTTGTTAAATTCTATCCAGGCATTTTTGTTTAAACCAGCATTTAAACAAGTGCTACCTCTGATAACATGTAAATTGTCCCATTATAATATATGGGGATTTCAGACATAAACACTTGTTTGGCTTTAACCACTTAGGTCTATCTGGACGGGTATATCCGTCCAGATAGCCTGCACCGCTGCGCCAGGCGCAATCGTACGTGCTCCCTGCCGCCTTCCGTTGGCCCCGAGATCAATGAATGGGAACATGGTTCCCATTCATTGATCTAAGTCCCTGGCAGAAAAACCGCGCAAAATCTGCGCAAAAAAAAAAGTTTCCCGTCCTCTTTATGGTTCCTGGAAACGAAAGCGTTAGCTTCCAGGACAAAAAAAAAAAAAATTTCACTGTGGCCATCTTGTGGCCAAATAGTAACTACATCCACATACATTTTTTAGTAAATAAAAAAAAATTACAATTAAAAAAAAAACCATTACCTTAGGGTCTGAACTTTTTTAATGTGCATGTCAAGAGAGTATATCACTATAATTTTTTTTAGATATGAGCATGTAAATAGTGATGGATGCAAATTGAAAAAAATGCACCGTTATTTCCCAAAAGAAATTGGCGTCATACGTTGTGATAGGGACATAATTTAAACGGTGTAATAACTGGGACAAATGGGCAAATTAAATACATGGGTTTTAATTACGGTAGCATGCATTAATTTCAAACTATAATGGCCAAAAACTGAGAAATCACAAACACTGGTCCGCACCACAGCCGGGGGCCCCAGGTCTCTCTCAGTAGCTGGGGCCCCCAAACCACCATGCGATACGTAGAGGGAAGTGTGGGCAAGCCCTGGACCTCTCACCTCCAGGGAACTCACCCCCACCGCCTCAAAACTGAATGCTAACTGCAACAAACACAATTGCTAACTCCCAGCTAGAGCAATCTCCTGCCTTTATCTAGTCGGCAGACGCCAGTCAGCCAATCAGGTGTTTTGTTATACACCCTTTGCCCGCTGTACCAAATCAAGCAGGAATTGCATAAATTAGCCTTCAGGTGGCAGGCTTCGGTTGGATGCAATCGTAGATTGCATCATTTTACAGGGACGCCCTGTGTAGGCACATCTCCCACACGGTCCCCTCCCTAACCACTCACCTGTCGACCGCATCCTAGAAGCTGCAAAAAAGAAATTTAAAATCACAAACACTGGTCCGCACGACAGCCGGGCCCCAGGTCTCTCTCACTAGCTGGGGCCCCCAAACCGCCATGCGACACCTAGAGGGAGGTGTGGGCAAGCCCTGGACCTCTCACCTCCAGGGAACTCACCCCACCACCTCTAAACTGAATGCTGGCACTGGTGTAGGTGGGGGCTGTTTGCGTCTGAACGCACCAGCTCTGCTATGGTGTACACAACTGTTAAGGCTTATGCTCATATGTATTTGAATATACATGTACAGTACTGGAGTAACCAGAACTGGCGAGAGGTGTGGGAAGTACAATGCTGCATGGATAGCTGCAGCGGCAGGTTGTCTCGGTTACCATAGGCGGAGGCTATACGCGTATATGTATGATCTCATCAAACCCGCCCATACCACATATAAAGGTTATGCGAATATACGCAAGCCTATGGGTATAGTGCTATGTGGATTATTGTGCGCAATTGTACATGTATGGCACGGGTGTAGAAGGGGGCTGTATGCATCTGTGAACCCGCCAGCTCTACCCTAGTATACACCAGTGTTTAGGCTTATGCTCATGTATGTTTGCAAATATACGCGTATAGTACTGGAGGTAACCAGGATGCAGGGAATGCCCAAGGCAAGGGGGGCTAGGTTCAGCCCTGCCAATGTGACGAGTATGTTCACAGGGTTGCAATGGGGACCATCCAGAGGCTGCGAATACACCTATGAAATGCCCAGTGCCAGTTGTAGACTGTGGTGGACTTACTGTGGTAGAAAGGGGGAGGGGCATGTATGAGAAAATCTCATGGATAATTTTGCAGACAATGCAAAATAGCCCGGTGGGTGGAGAAAACTGGCAAGATTAAAGTTGTCATTTGGGCCACATGGGGATAATGTCTCCAGTCTAAAGATCCATTGTGCTACAAGTTGTTTGATTTTCCTATCCAGATCTCCACATCTTGCACCATTTTGCCATTTTTGAATGCCCCAAAATGAGATGTCGAACCTCTTGGCACTGTGAACTGAGTTCATATGTCGAGCAATTGCAGTGTCCCTTTTGTGTTTAAAGGACACCTGAGGCGAAAATAAATGATTGTATCTATCTTCCTTCACCTAAAAATGACCTTTTTAAGATATTCCACAGTTTTTTTTTTGTTTAAATCTACTTTTTAAGTTTTAACTGTTTTATTGTTTTTGCTCAATTCATTGAAGTATGCCAGAGCTAAAATCTATTAACTATTGTCCTTTTTTATCTCTTTCCTGCTCTCAGAAGCCATTTTCTGCTAGGAAAGTGTTTTATAGTTGGAATTTCTTATCAGTGAGGGTCACACTGTAGTCACTTCCTGTCTGAGTCAGGACTGAGTCAACCACTTACATACCTGATATGTATCTCCTTCAGGCAGAGAAAGAAAAATAAAGGAACACCGCATAGTTATTTGTGTGCTGGGCACTGTACATACCCATGTGTATCTCATCATGTCACTTAGAGTATCCTTTAACAGAACTTTGAATAGTACATGAACCTGGAACTGTCATATTGACCTCATACTAGTGGCTGGCACAAGCTCTCCCAGGGCATAGAATCTAAGTGTCCCTGTGGCGGTTTGCAGAGGTTGATTGGTCACTACTCATAGTAGACAGTGTCCATAGTTTCCAGGTCATACCCCTACATTCTTGAGCATGTGTGAATGTGTACATATTTTATGCAACAGAGGTAAGACACCAACCACTGACAGAGTGCTCACTGGAGAGCAGCAGTGGAGGGTGACAGGCAGCTTTCCCCTCCCCAAATCTACTGCACCACCCATTGCAATATCATGAGGTGCATTTCAGGCCAGAAGATGCTTAGTGCTAGACTGTATTAGAGGGCCTCATAGACATCTGTGGAAGGTTCAGCCTACCTAATGGCATCTAGTGTTAGGCGCCCTCTACTGGAAGCCTTGTATGCTCTACCTGAGAATATCTAAACTTTATCTCTTAAGGCTATGGCAAGGGATGGTGAAATTATATTGTTATTTTACTCCTTCCTGGAGGCCCACATTTAGAAACGGTTTACAATTACAGTACAAACCTGCTAACCTCAACTGCTCCATTTTAAGCTTTGGCTTAGCTGTGTGCGTCATGTTTGGTGTGTTTGCAGTATATCGGGATGAGGGAGTTAGGGAATTAATATTATGTATAAAAAAAAAAAGTATATGATTGTGATTATCATATAACATAGAGTTGACCAGAAAATCTAGCCAGGCATTCACAGCTATTATAGTGTATGACAGTGGCTATCACCCTCCTACCTCCTAATCTGCTTGCCACTAATTCCATGAAAAGCACAGAGCTGAACTGCCTTTCTCTGGGTCATGTACTGCTGTGCTCATTCTGTATGTTGAATTGTGGGCTCATTTTATTGATGTGAAATATTATGGACGAGCACATGTAGGTATGAGGAGCTAGTGGCTCAGAAGGTTGGAGCTAGGTCCTGCTATGTAGGAATCCTGGGTTCAATCCTTGAAGCAAGCTAGTTCTCCTCAGAGACACTCCAGGAAGTAACTGCAGGGCTTGGCCAGCAGGGGATGGTTCCAAAAGTGATGGAGTGTGAGTAGAGATCCTGAGTTGGTGGAGGATGAAAAGGAGCACTAGAGCCAGGTGGCAAAATGAGTCTGAATAGGTTGTGTGTGAAAGTTGTTTTTTTTATTATTTTGTAAAAAAAAAAAAAAAAAAAAACAAACCTCATTTTTTCCTTTGTTCACCTTCTTTCCATTGCTCACCTTCTTCTTACAGTGCCCATGTGCTGGCACTCTATTTGCATTTCTTGTGTCCCCACCATGTCACAGGTATTCTATCACATCACATAGTTGGTGTCCTATGTTTGTGTTGCCTCTTGAGCCTCAGGATTTAGGTCTCTTTGCAGTACTGGTAGAGTTCTTGTGGTGATCGAACTCAGGTCCCTCAGCACTGCTGTCGGCGCCCTTACCTCTGAGCTATCATGTGCTCACAGCTTCATGTGCTCGTCCATAATATTTCACATGAAGAAAGGCCTTACATGTTTGTAAAAGGTCACTAACACACGTGTTGAGGTCTCTGACATTAGTGCCAGGCTATGAAGCCTCTGTGCCATTGCCTTGGTTTACCCCCTCTGGTGCTGATCCATCAGATTTCACAACAAGCTCTCTGTGAGCTAATAAAGAATTGCGGGGACTTGAACCCAGGTTTCTCACGTCAATGCTGGTTACCGATCCACTGAGCCACATCTCAGGCTTACACTGATGGCTAAAACTTGGCTGAAATGTTGCATCATTGTGAGTGAAACCACAAAACGCAATCGCTGGTTGAAAGCCATTCAGGTTATAACTTACTGTTGAGTCATTGCTACTTATCATCAACACTTAACAACATCTAAGGGAGTAAATAAATGCCGGTGTTCAGATTTGAACCTGGGTCTCCAAATCTAAAAGCAAGTGGCTATTGAGTTGTGCCACATGCTGAGGTGATGAAGGGGAGCACGTTGGTCGAGCTCATCAATTCATCTACAGGACTCAGGCTATAATTTTGTGTCAGTTCATCATAAGCTCAGTAGGATACACTAAATAAATATTGTGGTGATCGAACTCAGGTCTCTCAACACTGAAGTCAAAACATTTACCTCTGAGCTATCCTGTGCTCACACCTTTATGTGCTCGTCCATCATATTTCACATGAAGAAAGGCCTTACATGTTTGTAAAAGGTCACTAACACATGTGCTGAGGTCTCTGACATTAGTGCCAGGCTATGAAGCCTCTGTGCCATTGCCTTGGTTTACCCCCTCTGGTGCTGATCCATCAGATTTCACAACAAGCTCTCTGTGAGCTAATAAAGAATTGCTGGGACTTGAACCCAGGTCTCTCACATCATTGGTGGGTACCGATTCACTGAGCCACATCTCAGACTTACACTGATGGCTAGAACATGGCTGAAATGTTGCATCATTGTGAGTGAAACCACAAAACGCAATTGCTGGTTGAAAGCCATTCAGGTTATAACTTACTGTTGAGACATTGCTACTTATCATCAACACTTAACATCCAAGGGAGTAAATAAATGCCGGTGTTCAGATTTGAACCTGGGTCTCCAAATCTAAAAGCAAGTGGCTATTGAGTTGTGCCACATGCTGAGGTGATGAAGGGGAGCACGTTGGTGGAGCTCATCAATTCATCTACAGGACTCTGGCTATAATTTTGTGTCCGTTCATCATGAGCTCAGTAGGATACACTAAATAAATATTGTGGTGATCGAACTCGGGTCTCTCAACACTGAAGTCAAAACATTTACCTCTGAGCTATCCTGTGCCCACACATTCATTTGCTCGTCCATCATATTTCACATGAAGAAAGGCCTTACATGTTCGTGAAAGGTCACTACCACAAATGCTGAGGTCTCTGACATTATAAAGCCTCTGTTGAAAGCCATTCAGGTTATAACTTACTGTTGAGTCATTGCTACTTATCATCAATACTTTACATCCAACGGAGTAAATAAATGCCAGTGCTCGTATTTGAACCTGGGTCTCCAAATCTAAAAGGAAGTGACTACTGAGTTGTGCCACATGCTGAGGTGATAAAGAAAACTCTGTTTGGTGGAGCTCATCAATGCATCTACAGGACTTTCTAGCTATAATTTTGTGTCAGTTCATCATGAGCTCAGTAGGATACACTAAATAAATTTCCAAACTTATTGTGGTGATCGAACTCAGGTCTCTCAACACCAAAGGCAAAACATTTACCTTTGAGCTATCCAATGCTCACAACTTCATGTGCTCGTCCTTCATATTTCAAGAACCCTCTGTTATTGCCATGGTTTACTTCCTGTGATTGCTGATCCATCATATTCAACTTCATAAGCTAATAAAGAACTTCCGGGACTCAATCCCAGTTCTCTCACATGTCCTCATTCTTTCACATGGGGAATGAATAAATAAATTATTGGCAACACTAAGCTTTGAACCCAGGTCTCCTGGGCTAAGCATCATTGAAGCAGTGTGGTACACCACACACCCATTTATGGAACTTGGTGCTTCTGATAGATCTTATCAACTCATGTCTGAAGGCTGTATATCTTTTAAGGGAACTTGTGGATGTTCATCTGTAACTCAAATTCCAGCCTGAAGTTGATGTTCTGTGGTTTTTAATAAGCCAACGCTAATAAAGTAAGGTACAGCCATTTAGGCCAGATCTCAAAAGTCACAACTCTAGCTACAGAATTGGGGTTTCTTGTTGTGATTGAACTCAGGTTTCTCAGCACTGCTGTCAGAGTCCTTTACCTCTGAGCTACCTGTGCTCATAATGTCATATGCTCGCCCATCATATTTCACATTAAGGGCCGCACACGTTAATAAAAAGTCACTAACGCTAGTACTGAGGGCTCCAATATTATTATTTAGCACCTGGCCAGGAAGTCTGATGTGGGTGTTCTGTACTATAAAATAAGATGTTTATAAAAAGTAGGGAGCAAGAATCTAGGCCAGAATCCAGATCTCCATCATCACCGCTGGAGTAACCCCTGGTCACAACTCCACTCAGCCATCTACCAGTGAAATGTATCTTTACTGTCAGGAACTCATGTCTCTAACATTAGAATCATCCGGAAAAAAAAACCCAAACAAGTAAATGTGCTTCCTATGTAATTCAGGTTGTAATTTAATTATTTGATATAACTGGTAAATTTGTATTTATCACCAACTCTATACAACACTGGGGAAAATAAATGAACACCCTTGCCAGTATTTGAAACCAGGCCTCTACCTTGACACTTCAGTAGTTAGCTATTACCTTGTTGCACCACACACCAAGATGCCGAAGTCACATCTACTGGTGGCAGTCATCAATGCATCACTCTGGTTATCTATTGGTTCCTAAAGAACTCGGTGACACTCATGCGATAAATGTATTTCTATTCATACCAGGATCTGAAGCCAGGGTTGCTCAACTTATATCGTAGTGGTATCTATGACACCACATTATAGATTACTAGAGGTTATACTTGTGGATGTCCTACTCAATGTCTGCACAGAGCACACACATTATGAATTGGAGGAAAATGCGGGGCTTGTGTCCTAGCTGTGCATGGACAGGAAGGAGTAGTAGCTTTGTGTGTGTGTGTGGGGGGGGGGGGGGGGGGAGGTTGTGCTTGTGTCCTAGCTGTGCATATAGGGGTAGATGGGGATTGTGCCTTTCTAGCTGTGTATGGAAGAGAAGGCAGGGCTTGTGTCCTTACAGCTATATATGGAGTGGAGAACGGGGCTTATGCCCTTCTAAGTAAGGAGAGGAGGGTGGGGCTTGTGTCCTTTCAGCTGTGTATGGTGGAACTTGTGTGCTTCTAGCTGTGTATGGGGAAGGCGGGTCTTGTGTCCTAGCGTTGTATGGAGGGGAAGGTGGGGCTTGTGACGGTTTTGGGACTCTTAGGCCTTTTGCACACTGCATGCATTTCTGATTCCGCTTTTTAATCTTTACTAAGGGTAAAAGGTGGAGCGCTCTACATTACCTATACCATATGGCTCATACCACTTTAACAGATGGACCCAACTGCCTTATCAGACATTATAAGTAATACATTTCACAGTTCTATTGATGTTATTTGCATCCAATCCTCCTGTAGGAAAAAACAGATAGACTTGTAGGATATCTACTGTCCCCCTGCAGAAAAAAGCCACAAATATTCCCCTGCAGACCAACACACTTGAGTCATATATTGTTAATCTTCCTGTTATCAGGCTATGATGTCCTTATGATACAAAAGTTCCATCACCATTCCTCTTATTCCCTTGAACTCTCCTCCTGCTAAAATACTCTTACCAGCAATCGTGGCTGATTGAATCACAGATCAGCAAATTGACATATATATGATTGTAGCTCCTCACATCCAGACCGCCTCCTCCTGGATTAAGCTCAAAGACACAGAGATAACATAGCGTGATACAGCTTTGACTGATCAAGCCCTTACACCAAAACAAACTCCACGTGTGAATCCCCACAAGTGTCCACACCTCTGTGAAAATAGATGAATTGCTCGCTCACCAAACGTAATGGCTGATCCTCATGCTGACCAGCTTATATGGCATTTTCATCACTTTGGTAGTAGGGATGTTGATACCTTTGAGACTCAAAGTGATGAAAATGCCATATAAGCTGGTCAGCATGAGGATCAGCCATTACGTTTGGTGAGCGAGCAATTCATCTATTTTCACAGAGGTGTGGACACTTGTGGGGATTCACACGTGGAGTTTGTTTTGGTGTAAGGGCTTGATCAGTCAAAGCTGTATCACGCTATGTTATCTCTGTGTCTTTGAGCTTAATCCAGGAGGAGGCGGTCTGGATGTGAGGAGCTACAATCATATATATGTCAATTTGCTGATCTGTGATTCAATCAGCCACGATTGCTGGTAAGAGTATTTTAGCAGGAGGAGAGTTCAAGGGAATAAGAGGAACGGTGTTTGGAACTTTTGTACCATAAGGACATCATAGCCTGATAACAGGAAGATTAACAATATATGACTCAAGTGTGTTGGTCTGCAGGGGAACATTTGTGGCTTTTTTCTGCAGGGGGACAGTAGATATCCTACAAGTCTATCTGTTTTTTCCTACAGGAGGATTGGATGCAAATAACATCAATAGAACTGTGAAATGTATTACTTATAATGTTTGATAAGACAGTTGGGTCCATCTGTTAAAGTGGTATGAGCCATATGGTATAGGTAATGTAGAGCGCTCCACCTTTTACCCTTAGTATCTATTTAGGGTGGTGATACCCCCCCATGGTGAAGCGATCCATTACTATATACAGGATTGTACAATATCTATTACCCTTAGGAATACATCAGGAAATACCTGTTAGAGGAGCGCATTGACCACATCTATACAGTTTTTAATCTTTACTGCATGCTGCGTTTTTTGATCCGTTTTTCTGTTGAATGTATTCAGGGAAAATCGGAATTGAAAATCTGAATCGGAAAAGGGATTTGCAGTGTGCAGGGAGCCTTAGCATGATCCATCACCTCTGGACAACAAATTATTGCTGGACCTGCAGAGGTTGGAGAAGGAGGAGTAACAGAAACAGAGGTAACAGTGTAGTAACAAAAACCTAAGGACTGGGATTAAACATGAGAAAAAAAAAATCCCCTGAAAAGGTTTTTACTAACATATCCTATCCTCAGGTTTTTATTATGAAAGCCATATTTAAATCCCGTGTGAGGGAGAATCTCTCCACTGAGGCCACAGACAGCAATAAACCCTCCAAAAGCATCTAACCCTCTTGTGTACGATCCAAAAATAAAATGAGAACAGATCCAACAGATGGGCTTTACCTGTGAAAATTCCGTTAGCTAAAGGCTTCCTTCAGGCAGAGATGTGGCCTCATCCTGATTAGCACTCAGGGGTGGAGCTTGCTTTTTATCTATGCACTGTGATTGGTGACCTGTCTTTGCTGGTTGCAGCCATAGTAGTCTGGATGAGCTGAGCCAATTAAAATGATACTAATGCCTAGTACACACTAGCAATTTTGATGGATCAATCATTGGTCAATTTTACCACCTCCATGTAGTATGACCATTTACCTATATAATCTGCATAGAATTGAAAATCTGTTTGGCCCTCATACTACATGGAGGTGGTAAAATTGACCAATGATTGATTCATCAAAATTGCTAGTGTGTACTAGCCTTAAGGATGGTCATCTTTAATGTTGTCTATCGATGACAACACCAGCAGAACAACAGTTCCTGCTGTCCACTGAAAGCTAAGCATGAGCCTTTCATTTTTTCCAGTGTAATGATGTGAATGTGGCACCGGTAGTATGTGAGATGATTGTGAAATGCAACAGGCCTGTAGCTGTAGACTCTGTTAGGGACAGCATGGAGACTCAGCACTTAGTGCCCTTGCCTTGCAGTACTGGAGCCTCTGACGACAACCCTGGCCAGGATACAGCGTGAGGTTTGTATGTTCTCCTTGTGTGTTCTCTCTTCCCAAAAACATACTGGTAGGCTCACTGGCTCCCCATGAAATTGGCCTTAGGCTAGTGATAGGCAAACTTGGCTCTCCAGCTGTTATGGAACTACAAGTCCCACAATGCATTGCAGGAGTCTGACAGCCACAGTCATGATTCACAAATGCATTGTGGGACTTGTAGATCCTTAATGGAGAGCCAAGTTTGCCTATCCCTGCCTTAGGCTGCAGGAGGGTCATTAGTTGTCACTAGGGATGTTAATGAGATGCCAATATCAGCTGGCATGCTAACTGTATGCAACATGGAATTGAGCCCAATAAAATGCACCTCCTGCTGATTTTGCTTGGCACAAATTAAATTGTCATCCAAGCTGGAATTATCTGGCACCCACTAAAACTGGAGAATTAAACTAATGCAAATTACATGTAAACTATAACCAGGATTTCTTGCCTTTACCATGTCCTACTGAACTTGTATTTGCATTGTAGCTGAATCTTGTGATCATGAGTGGTATACTTGTTCCTCCTCCTCATTCGCCGACTCTTTATGACTAGGGATGATCACATATATGCAGATAATTCCGAGTTGATGCAAATGTATGCAAAATTTTCTGCAAATGTATGCAGCTTGAAAATGGACCAATCAATTTAAACCCATGTTTAAATTGATTGGTCCGTTTTCAAACTGCATACATTTGCATAAAAATTTGCATAATATTGGAAATATTTGCATCTCATTGATCATCCCCATTTATGACCATGGGCTTGAGTTATGAAGCTGAGCTTCATGACAGCAGCGCAAACTAAATTCAGGGCTGCACGCTACACTCGGTCCTGCAGCATAGCGTGCCTTCCTTAGTTACACGCGCTGCTTACATTAGCAACGTGCGTTCCTTTAAATGCCGGGTGCTGCTGTGAAGTATCACGACTATACTTCACTAGCGTGGCCACTACTATGTTAATTAACATAGTAGCAGCAGCCAACATTTAAAGGAATGCGCGTTGCTAATGTAAGCAGTGCGCATAACTAAGGAAGGTACGCTATGCTGCAGGATGGCGCGTGGCGTGCAGCCCTGAATTTAGGTATAGCAGCGCGGCTACATGAAGCAAGCCCCATATGTACTTTTTGCATGTCAGATGTCTGTCAATCACTGCTTAAAGAGAACCAGAGACGAAGCACCCTCATGTATTTTACCATATATATCATTGGGAACATGACAGTAAAAACCTACTCTGCTCTTTGTTTCATTCTTCACTGCTCAGCCTGCCTGTTATCAGCCCTGATAAGAATCCCCGACTGAGCATTCAGTCTAGCTTTGCTCAGGAATCATTATAGCCGTCAGTCTTCTGTGATGTCTTTTCAAGCCCAAGCCCGTCCCCTCCTGGCTCTGCTTTCCTGTTACGAGGATACATAGCAGCAAAGCAGAGCCACAAGGGGGCAGACTTAGGCTTGAAAAAACATCACAGAAGACTGACTCAGCTATGATTCCTGAGCAAAGCCAGACTGAATGCTCAGTCGGGGATTCTTATCAGGTCTGATAACAGGCAGATTTAGCTGAGAAAAATGAAACAAAGAGCAGAGTGGGTGTTTACCGTCATGTTCCCATTGATATATATGGTAAAATACATGAGGGTGCTTCGTCTCTGATTCTCTTTAAATACACATGCTACCAATTGATTAAGATTTTTTGGGGGGTGATTGCCAATGGTGATTGTATACCAGTGATCTCTGTACAGAGATAACTAATTAGCAATGTTTGTGCTGGTGTCCTACTGTGGAGAAACAATAGTAATTGGCAAGAGGACAGAGGGAAGTCTGTACTTACGGTAGACTTGCCTTTTTCAATATGTGTACCGTGGAGGATCCCATTCATTTCCATATATCAGGAATATTCTACCTACAGCTCCTGGTACATTAATGTTTGATCATGTAGTTCATCTCTCCCGATATCATCACCCATACAATAAGCCAACGGTCACGAAACCGGTAAGGCCAAATAGTGCTGCGTTTGTGTTCATTTGTGTCGCAAAAATCATCATTCTATCTTTTAAAGTTTTTGAGGTATTGAAGTTTTTATTAGGGTCAAACGTTCACTCAGCTGCTACTACTTGAGTGAACTTTCGACCTTTACAAAAATTTGAATATCTCAAAAACTATGAAAGATGACTTTTCCAACACAAACAAGGCACTGTCCAACCCTACCACCCACATGTCCATGTGCCCACTTTTATGGGGATGGGGTGAAGTTTTTGGCTGGTCAAAAAGTAGTATTACCTTCAAAACGAAAGTAGCACAATTCTTAATTTTTTTCAGCAGAAATGGGCACAAACGTAGCACTAACCAAGCGTCATAGAATTTCTGCAGATTGGGGGGACACAGACACACGGAACTCATCTGGCTCTGTCCTTTCAGATGATCTCCAATCATCTGCTGATGCAGAGCCTAACATATCTCCACAACATAAATAAGGAGGAAAATGGCACTTATCCCTTAACCACTTGCGGCCGCAACCAATTGATAACTACGCCATTTCTGTCATCTTATCTCTGCCAGGACATATATATCTCGAAGTGGGAAATCTGGGCGGCCTCTATCGGAGGAAACTTAGACACTGCCATAGAGACCATTATAGTGACGATAGTGTGACATTTGGGCACCCAATAAATAGCAAATTTTACACTAAGGGCGCCAAATTAACAGCAAATTCCACACTAGCCGCTATTTAAAATGGCATCCATGGTGGCGCCCCAAAATTATCTTAATAGCAGCAGATTGGCGGTGGGGGGAAATTATCTTCGTATCGGCAGAGTGGCGGCGGTGGGAAAATTATCTTAATAGCGGTAGATTGGCGGTGGGGGGAAATTATCTTCGTATCGGCAGAGTGGCGGCGGTGGGAAAATTATCTTAATAGCGGTAGATTGGCGGCAGAGGTCAGTTAGGTGTTAAGGGCCCGGCGTTAGGATAGATGACGGGACAGTTAAAGGGAACCTTTACTGAGATGGATATGGATTTTTCCTTTTAAAATAAAAGACCAGTTGCCTGGCTGTCCTGCTGATCCTGTCTCTAATACTTTTAGCCACAACCCCTCAACAAGCATGCAGATCAGGTGCTATGACTGAAGTCAGACTGGATTAGCTGCATGCTTGTTTCAGGTGTGTGATTCAGCCACTACTGCAGCTAGAGGTCAGCAGGGCTGCCAGGCAACTGCTATTGTTTAACCCTCTGGGCGATAATCCCGAGCTGAGCTCGGGGTAAGCCGCCGCAGAGGATTTCTCAGGCCCTGGTGGGCCGATTTGCATTTTTTTTTGTTGCACGCAGCTAGCACTTTGCTAGCTGCGTGTATATACCGATCGCCGCCGCTCTGCGCTGATTCGCCGCTACCTGCCGCGCCGCCCCCCCCAGACCCCGTGCGCAGCCTGGCCAATCAGTGCCATGCAGCGCTGAGGGGGTGGATCGGGACTCCCTCTGACGTCATCCCAATCGTCGCCATGGCGACGGGGGTAGCCAAACAGGAAATCCCGTTCTGAACGGGATTTCCTGTTTGCTTTGATCGTCGGAGGGGGTGGGGGGATGCCGCTACACAGCGGCTATCATGTAGCTAGCGCTAGGCTAGCTACATGATTAAAAAAAATAAAAATAAAAAAAAGAAGTGCTGCGCCGCCCCCTGGCAATATTATTGTATCGCCCAAGAGGTTAAAAGGAAACATCCATATCCCTCTCAGTTAAGGTTTCCTTTAAGGTTAGGTATAGTTAAGGGTGGCTTCTGTGTGTGCGAGTAGTGTTAGGTTAAGTTGTAGTAAAATATCAGTATTTTTTTAGATTTTTTACTACGATAATTTACACTTTTAAAACTTATACCGATATTCTACTAGCCGAAATTGGATGCCCAAATTTTCTCATACCACTTGCACGCATATATATCCCTAGGCTGCATCCATGCTCTCTTGTGATCGCGCACACCCGACTGGGGATATGCAACAGTCACTTGACATTTCCCAGAGCTGATCAGGAGCCATGCCGACCGCCTCCTGATCACCAGTGATAGTGGCACATCTCCTGTACCAGAGAAGATAGCAGCTCCCGTCCGCCTATCACAGCAAGAGAACATTTATGTATGTACGCATACAGGTATGTACATGAACATTTCAAGTGCCAACTTACCTTGTATACATTAACTACTTCCTCTATATTAACCTAATGTAGTGGTGTCATATTCTCGAAAGAGCTGGCCTCAAAGTCCCTCACAGCACCAGTAGCGATCCTTCTTACCGAAACTAGATGAAGACCAGAGGTGAGGTAGCAGGCTCTGTATCACCAGTTTATTGATCTGGAGCCAGCCGCATCACTCCTGGTCTTGTAGTTCCATCCAAGAGGAGTGCAGGAGGATCGGTGCTTTTGTGAGGGACACTGAGGCCTACTGCCAGGCGTACGAGAGGAATTGGCACGGGAGACTTGGGCACAGGAGAGGAATTGGTGCGGTGGAATTGGGTGCAGGATACAGCCGGTATATGGCTAATCCTGCTGCTGCACAAGTCCCGGCCGTGTTAAATACTATTCCCCCTCCAGGCCGCCATGGATGGTGGGGAATGAAATAATTTGGCTTCCAGCAATTGCTGGAGGCCGAATTATTGGTTTTTAAAAGAAACTTCAGCTCAGTCTTCTGACGGCGCCGAAGTTACTCACTTTGCGCTGCTATAGCTGTAATTCCTATTACGGCCTATGGTGGCACCGGTTGCACCCAAGTCTCCTGCGCTGGATTCGGCGTGTTCGTGCTGCCAGTGCCTATGGTGAACACCAATGCTTGGGAGCTCTACCTAATTGAGTGGTGAAGGGGGAGGGGAATAAGGCATTGCCCAACTTATTTGTGGGGCACTCTGCCTAACGTTTGGAGGCACTTGCCTTGTTGTTATGAAGCGCCTTACAGTTTTGAAGGCATTCAGCATATTGTTATTTGGGGGGCACGATGTTTTGGTGGGGGGCACGCTAGTTAGTTTGTTTACTGTTGGAAATAGCCTGTCACTTGATATCTGTTAGAAATTCCTGGTATTGTGTGGATATCCTTGGAATTTTCCTGTCATTCAGTGATCTCTGCATGTCATGTATATCTGCCTGTCGTTAGTATTATTTGCATATGTCTGGATTTTGGCCCGCTTTTAGAATTGTTTTTTTTCCATCGAATTACTTTTAAATATGCCTCTTATATGCTGACACGCAAGCTATTGTGACCGTGACCTCATTTTGCTGCACGCCACATTTTTTCTCTTATATAATTTGGTTCATATCGGACATGTTTTATTTAAGAAAATATAATAGGTTTAGTGTAAGCAAGGTAAAACAAAAGAAGTGGTTTAAATTTTGCTAGCTAGCCCCCCCCCCCCTCCCCCAGCAGTCTCCAGAACGTTGTCTAAAAAGTTTAGGCACCCCTGGTCACCTGCTACTGTAGATCCAGCAGACAGAGGAACTGTCAAGCATAAAATCAAAAACCAATTCTTTATTTTTGACTGGTAAACAAGTAATAAAGATGCTATCCAGGCAATCCAAAAGTTAAAAATCACTATTACTTGATACATTTTCATTCCCCACTTTACCTGACTCTTGTTTGGTACATTGCCACACAAAGGAAGTTGCAGGGCATGCTGGGTTGTCCTTTTTTGCTTCTTTACTTTCCCCTCAGACTTAACTGATGCAGCCTGATTGGCTGATGCCTCTTTCCCTCCTGTTTTCCCCTCCCACACCTCTGTTCCTCTCTGATTGGCCAATATTTCTCATGCTGAGACAATGCACTTTCTATTGCAGAGCTGGGTGGGAGTGCCTGAAGACTGGGAGGAGGGCAGGCAATGCATACACAATCAGGCAGAGTAGAGCAAGAGAGGAAATGATATCAGGATTGGCTTCAAGATAGACACAGTTAAAATGGAGAATCCTATGAAGGATTTTCTCTTTTTTTTTTTTTTTTACTATAGAATAGAAGAATCACTAAAATCAAAACGTGGACAGTACAATACACATGTTATGTAAGTAGAGCAAGTATCTATCTACTCATATATGTGTTTTTTTTCTGAGATAGTATTGCTGACAGCTCCTCTTTAAGTAAACCTGTTAAAAAAAAAAAAAGGCAGATACTTACCCCACTAGAAGGAAACCTCTGGATGACCTAGAAGCTTCTCCGATCCTTCTGCAGCCCACCGATACTCACCGGGACCCTCTACTTCTTCAGGGTGCTCCTGTCTGTGTACGAGCGCAGGCACACAGAAGGCCCACACCTGCGCAGTAGCATGAGGCAGCTCGTGCATGGAGGAAAAAAGCTGTGCACGAGTGGCTGTGTGACTGCACTCTCGTCCATGTATGAGTGCAGCCGGTGTGAACCTTGTCAAATAGGTTTGGAGGGTCCCAGCACTGGAGCAGCGAGCTCGAGGGAGACGGGAAGCCGCTGCATTATCCAGAAGCTTTCCTCTATGAAGGTAAGTGTCTAACTTTTTTTTAATGATATACTCACCAGACTTATATGCAGCACCCCTCTCTAATGAAGAAATGCAAGCCACACACGCTCTTGTTTTGTATTAATAATTTTATTTCCAAATCCACTTTTACAGCAACAGACCGTGTGAACCAGCTGGTCAGACACGACACAGAATATGGACAGCCACAGACACAACGGAGAGAAATGGGGGTGGGGGAGGGGTAGTTGTTTATCAATGATGATAACAGAGGGGAGAAAGGAAGGCAATACTGAAGTTTAGGGGGGGGGGGGGGGGGGAGGTTTGCAGCGGAAAGACAACCTGCATAAAGGAAAGCTAGCAGCCACTGCAATTTCTTCAATCCAGTTGTAATTCACACAGCGAGGTCAGAGGTGGAGAACGCCAGCGGACAGTTGCAGAGATCCTTAGCTTATTGTAAAGGGGAGGGGGGTGTTGGGGGGGATCAGTGCAAGGTTACAATGAGATGCTGCAATCTACATGCTTCTACAATATAAACCTGCTCACTGCCAAATCAAAGGCCATATCCTTCCCTGTAATGGGCAGCGAAGGAGGGACTGGACTTGACATTTGGTGCTGCAGTAAGAAGTCACCTGTCACTGAATCTGACTGGAGGGGCGTGTGAGATGTCTCCCTTTAATATAGGAATTTCAGCAGCTCTGACAAGGTTGTACATAACTTGACCTGGGAATTGAGAGAAGAAATTTGGCCAGGAAGTGCTAGGCAGCCCATATTATTATTTTGTGTCTCTGTCTGGAAAAAAAAAACCATGCAAACAAGCTTTCAGCTCAACCTTATACAATTTTATTTCTAGCGGAAAGTTTTTAAAAAAGGAGTTAATCCAAGCAGATGCCAATTTAATTTAGCCCTCTTAGCCTCTAAGGTTGACTTGACCACCTCAACTGGTAAGTGAAAGCTATGAGACTGGTGCAAGACATGCATCAACACCTGCTGCCCCCTAGTGGACTGATCCCAAAAGGGCGTCAAATATTCTATGCAGAAACGGGAGGATGGACTATGCTCTGGGCCCGGACTATATTCAGAGATGGTTTAAGACTATGTTCCGCCTTGGCCTGTTGGGTGTCGGCACACCTGGACACACTCCCTTAACAATGAAAAAACAAAATATACATAAATATGGTAGAACACCTTCTTCTGCCTCCGGAGCAATGAACACAATATACACCTATGAGTTTCTCCCCTCTGCTACTAGTAATTGGGTGGAGATGGTCTTCCGAGGATGGGAAGTGTAATAAATAAGTATACAAGAGGCCAGGTTAAATTAGATCAATTGTGTTTGGGAATCCTCATTTCTTTTAGGTTACGTTTTCCCTTTGAACACTGGATGCGTCCCTCGTACCCTCCAGCTTCCCGTCCTTCCATCTTGGTGGGGGTTGGATCACAAGCCTTGTTTGGCGAGGGAGGCGGAGACTTGGTCGGCCAGTGTGGACAGCTGTGGCGAGTCAGACATGTTTATGCTGCCAGAGGAGGAGACGTTGCTGAGACGGCGGGGGGAGGTGTCCCCGGATGGGTTGGGAGACTTGTAGACGATCTCTGCTCCGTGGTCCGTCTTTGCTTTGGCGTTCTCCCGGAAACTCAGTTTGTGCGACTCAATCTGTGAGGATTAAGGGAGAGCGGTTTAGAGAGCCAGTGCAACCCCAAAACCCATGGCATTAAAAGCCAGTGTCACCCCAAAATTAAGGGATATGTGTACTTAAAGGACCACTATCATGAAAATAGTACAATTTAAAATACACCTAGACACATACAAATAAGTAGTCCCATTTTTTCCAGAGTAAAATGAGCAGTGAATTACTTTTCTCCTATGTTGCTGTCACTTACAGTAGGTAGTAGAAATCTGACAGAGCCGACAGGTTGTGGACTAGCCCATCTCCTTTTGGGGGATTCTCACCGCTTTCTTTAGTTTCAAAAGCACTTAGCGCATGGCAGTTGCTCTGCCCAAAAAAATGTGCAGCAAGTGCAGAGGCCGGCCAGTATCATTGTACAAGTCCTTTTCAGGGACTGTCTTTATAAAGAATAAAAGCCTTGCTGAGAATCCCCCATGAAGAGATGGGCTAGTTCTAAACCTGTTGGTTCCGTCAGGTTTCTACTACCTACTGTAAGTGACAGCAACACAGGAGAAAAGTAATTTATGGCTCATTTAAAAAAACGTACTTCTTATTTATATATGTTTACATGTATTTTAAATTGTAAAATTTTTCGTGAAAGTGGTCCTCTAACTATCCTAATTCCTCCCCTTAGCCCCGCATTACTGAACTCTATGAACAATCATTGGATGGAACGCTGAACAGGAACATAAAAGCCCATTTACAGGATTTTAGGGTGTTTTTTTTAATGATTTGGAAAGGGGTTTGAAACTTTTAGGAAGGGCTATTGGAGGACATATTTACCTCCTTTGTGTCCCTGGGACCTCCATGGAGTTGAGACTGGTAGTTTTGGGGACAGTAATAAATAGATTAGGGGATACTAACACTTCTCCACTACAAATATACTCGGAGGCACTGGGATGACATATAGTAGAATGCTGTGAATTATTCAGGATACTCACGGTAATGGTTTCAGCATCAGAAACCCTTCCTATATCTATCTACAGTAGAGTCTTGTTTATGTGGCACCATCAGGGATTGGCTGATGCCAGATAAGTGTTCTTTCTGATTGCTTGAGACGCAATGTTAAAAATAGGCCTAGCTAATACTGTACTATACCACACTCTATATACATCCCATGAACGCTTAAAGGGAACCAGAGAGGATGAAGAAAAGCTTTTATACATACCTGGGGCTTCCTCCAGCCCCATACGCCTGGATCGCTCCCACGCCACCATCCTCCGCTTCCTGGTACCGGGTCCCGTCATTGCCGCGAGTCGACCAGTCGGCCAATTCTCCGCATCACATGGGGCTCCCTCCATACAGGTACGCGTGTTGCTGCTTACTGCGCAGCTGCATGCATACGGTATGGAGGGAGCGCCTGTGATGCGGACAATTGGCAGCGTCCGCCGGAAGTGACAGGCCCGGTACCGGCGATACAGGAAGCGGAGGATGGCGGCGTGGGAGCGATCCAGGCTTATGGGGCTGGAAGAAGCCCCAGGTATGTATAAAATCTTTTTTCTATTTTACCGAAGCATTCCTCTCTGGTTCCCTTTAAAGAGACTCTGTAACAAAAAAAAAAGTTCACCACCGTGTGATGACACCTGATGTCCTGTAGCGGTACTGCAGGCTGTCACCACCGCGTGATGACACCTGATGTCCTGTAGCGGTACTGCAGGCTGTCAGTGCGCGGCGCCCATGGAGGAGTCGGCTATCCAGGCTCTCTTCACCTGTGTGTTCTCCTGGTCCCTGCTTCCTCCTGGATGAGCGGCTGGTCACTAGTAAGTAGGCAGATCTACTTGTGACCTGTGGCTGTGTGACTGTCCCTAAAGAGTAAGGGTTCACGGGTCCACGGGGTGGTGGCGCAATTTTACACCCTCGCTCTGGGTGCAATTTAGCCTAGAAACTGCCCTGATATTTATTCAAAACACAGACAACTCGTTTCATGGGTACTAGCTTGCTTCCTCAGGTCAATATACAGTGCCTTGTAACAGTGTGCATAACGTGTGGGCGCCTCTAAATACTAAATCTAGTATTTGTAGGCACCCATATTCCTATGCAAATTTTTACAAGGTGCGGTGAATTGACCTCAGGAAGCGGGCTAGTACCCGTGAAATGCGTTGTTTATCTGTATTTTGCATAAAAATGTTTCCAGTTTAACTGGTGTCCTATCTTCCAGAGAGGTAAGAGAACCTCTCTTTTTTTATGCCAATAGAAAACTATTATTTAATACTCCGGCCACCTCCATCCCCACAAATTTCCATTCAGACCGCCTTTGGAGGGAATGGTTTTACCCAAAATTATATTTAGGAAAGCGACCATCCAGCATCAGGCAGGACCTGGAAAGCCGAGACAAGGTGGTTTATTCCCCACAAGCACATACAGTGTTCTGCAACCCATTCTTGTGAGTATAAAATAATATACGTACAATTACCCCTAAAGTAACGGTACTGCGCAATAAAAAACATTCTTTCTAAAAACAAAATGTAATGGTACTGCACCATTGGGCTCCCTCTGCTTACCACCTAGGCGTTCCTGTAGTGTGAACCCACTACGTGAAACACCAAAACCTTTCCACAATGTTAGACTATCTTTCACATCAAAACTCATTTCATTTATCTTTTTCATTTTGGGTCTTTTAGGACAATCCTGGGCACCAAAAATTAAACTACTGATAGCTCTGATATGCAGTTTTTCTTAAAGGATACCCGAAGTGACATGTGACATGATGAGATAGACATGTGTATGTACAGTGCCTAGCACACAAATAACTATGCTGTGTTCCTTTTTTCTTTCTCTGCCTGAAAGAGTTAAATATCAGGTATGTAAGTGGCTGACGGAGAAAGGAAGGGACTACAGTGTGACCCTCACTGGTGAGATATTCCCCTTTTTATCTTTCTTGCTCTCAGAAGCCCTTTTCTGCTAGGAAAGTGTTTTATAGTTGGAATTTCTTACCAGTGAGGGTCACACTGTAGTTACTTCCTGTCTCAGTCAGCCACTTACATACCTGATATTTAACTCTTTCAGGCAAAGAAAGAAAAAAGGAACACAGCATAGTTATTTGTGTGCTAGGCACTGTACATACCCACGTCTATCTCATCATGTCACATTGGGCATCCTTTAAGAAAACCTAAGCCTCTCAACATGTATTTTCTCAGAGGTATAGGCTGACGAAGTAGCAGGCAGATTTTGATTTGTTTCTGTCTTCCCCTCACTGGATGGTCCTCTGCTGTGATTGTCGGCTTAACTGGCCAATAGAAATCCACGGATCTCAGCTTGGTTTACTCACTTTAACAACCCGTACATTTTTTTTTGACCGCTTTGATTGAAATGAGGCACCGTCTGCAATTGTTTGGTGAAGTTTCCATGAATAAAAACCTTTGGTTACAGTAGCCGAGGTGGAATTGTAGAATTGTGGCATTGTTGTGCTATTGGTCAGTTTAGATGAGAACATTGATTATCAAACTTCTACATATGTTTCTGCCCCAAACTTTGTGAAGGAGCTCTGATGTTTATGTCTGGTTGAATGGTAGTAATTCCATGTGAAATTGGTACAGTACTTACCCCTCTCCACAGCTAGTAATTCAGGCATGTCTGGCTCCTCAGGCAAGGGGGGTGGAGGGATGTCGGGGAACCCATTTGTAGGGGAGAGACTCCCCCTTGACCTCTCTTCGTTCCCTTTCTCTCTCTGGGGGTGACAAGATGAGTTGTGGAGGGATGAAGGGAGGGGTTGATGGAGTAGAGGAGGATGGATAGATAGATAAAGTGAGGTGGAAGCAGGCGCAGTGAGAGGAACATCAGTGCCATCAGGGCTGCTAACAACAGGAACATGTGTCTAACATACGTATCTATAGCTTGGCATCCTATCATGACTGGCAGGAAGTAAGGGCTAGTTCGGTGGTGCGCTCACTTCCTGTCAGCTGCTGGAGGCAGATGGCATTGGTACCACCATGCTGGAATAGTAACACACTATTCTCTTACATCTGAGCAGTTGTTCACCACTTTCCAACCACCTGTATAGATAACTACACTGGATTGCATAGACTGTCCCTGACAGCTGCTCTATATCTGCTGGTGCAGGATGACATGCAGCATTCAGTCTGATCCCTATAGGCTGAACTGTAAATTCACTCTTCTGTGACGCATCTACACAGCGCCCTCTGCAGGGCGGCAGCAATTCTGTCCTATGTCCAGTAGCACATTTTATGTCTAAGAAGCTAGTGCTGATCATCCAGTATATTATTATTTAGTGCTGGTCATCCAGTATATTATTATTATGTGTAGCCCCATCTTGCTTCATGGAAACTAGCAGAGGAATCGGACAAAAAAAAAAAAGAGTGGCTATGTTGCTATAATCAGATGCATGGATGAGTTTCAGTCTTTAGAAATAGTAGAACACTGTACAGATGGGCTAGTGGGCTCCGGCCCACACTGTGGCAGTCTGCTCAAATCAAACTAATCTGGAAGGAGCCCAGCACAGCCAAATAAAAAGGGGTTCCACAGCTTGCCTTAAAGAGAATCTGTATTGTTAAAATCGCACAAAAGTAAGCATACCAGTGTGTTAGGGGACATCTCCTATTACCCTCTGTCACAATTTCGCCGCACCCCGCCGCATTAAAAGTGGTTATAAACAGTTTTAAAAAGTTTGTTTATAAACAAACAAAATGGCCACCAAAACAGGAAGTAGGTTGATGTACAGTATGTCCACACATAGAAAATACATCCATACACAAGCAGGCTGTATACAGCCTTCCTTTTGAATCTCAAGAGATCATTTGTGTGTTTCTTTCCCCCTGCATCTCTTATGCACTGAAGTTTCAGGCTGCTCTTTTCTTCCTGCAAACAGCTTTGCCCTTGTCTGTAATTCCTCACTATGTGAAAGCCCAGCCAGCTCAGAGGACAATTTATCCAGCTTGTAAAAGATAAGAGAGAAGAGAGAAGCTACTCTAATCTAAATAACACACAGGCAGTGTGCATAGAGGGGCCTGGAAGGGGGAGTTCATAGCAGAACCACAACACTGAAGAACTTGGCAGCCTTCCAGACACAGGCCTGACAAGTCTGACAAGAGAGAGATAAGTTGATTTATTACAGAGACTGTGATAGTACAAAGTGATGCAGTAAGCCAGAACACATTAGAATAGCTTTTGGAACTTGTAGGATGATAAAAAACAGGATGCAATTTTTGTTACGGAGTCTCTTTAACCACTTCACACCATGCATTGAAAGGTGAAAATGGGCGCGCGTGCACATGCATCTCTGCAGAATGAAGGTTTATTACATCTCCTATTTACACTTTGTAGTGCACAAATGGGACGTTTGTAAACGTCCCTTTTGTATCAAGTGGTTAAAGAGACTTAATTTTCACAGAAAACCAACTAAGATTACGGCTGCGTTTTATGCACCCTTCCCATATGTTCTGCAGTGTCACTTTAAAAAAAATGGCTCCAGAAAGTCCATAAGTTTGGATTGAGCATGACTCCTGCTATAAATCAGGCATGCCAGCGTTGTCGCCTGACTCCACTGACACTGTCATTACTGATTTGTCATTTATGATCGCTGGCAAATAAAGTTATTGTTCTTCAATTGCAGGCCACACAGTCAGGTGCCTCCCTCTCCATAGAACAGACAGTTTGCTTGGCAGCACGTCTGTACAGTGATTACTCCTGTCACATGAAATCACAAATGGGTGACAAATAATGTAAGCATGTATTAACCCTTTAGCAGCCAATTTATTTAGAGGCTTGCTAGTGCTCCATGACAATTTATTTTAGCACTATTTTAATTTATTTATTACATTTCCCTGCATTTAATTAGTACTGCTGTAATGTGTATTTATGGCCATTAGAGGGCATTGTGAGACAATAATAGAGGACTTCTGCCTTCGGTTTCTGTATTTTCTGCTAGCAGAGGAAGATCAAAGCATTGCAAGAATTTACAGCACAACAATTTCTGCTAACTATGGCCAAAAGCACTGCACTTATCTCAGACGAGATAATGCCATTGAGGCTGCCAATGGGTTGAGCTTGTATTGTTAACTGAGGGCTGTTCAGTGTGATACAGATGTTCTTTTACATAGAAGTCCAGCTGTAATACATAAAACGCACTGTGCAGCGCCTCTGTACAGTGTTCGGTAGGTGTGACATTTCTGTCTCTCTTGCACTTTGCTTTCAGGGGATTTTCATCTGATTCAGGCGTTCTGCCTGTTTACCTTGATCACTTTTCTATTGAATGGAATACTGTGTACAATGGCTGATCAATGAGAGCTACTTGTATCCCTGCCGGCACTGATGTCTGATGGGAAAACAGTGAAGTTTGTATAAAAAAAAAAAAGGTTATGGAAAAGATTTGAAATAAGTAAAAAAAAAAAAAGTAGTGATGAGGTGTAAAGCTATGTATAGGGAAGCGATGGCTTTTTATATAAGAGTAGGATGATTAGCCAATCACACCTCCCTTGCAATGATTTTTCAGCTACTGCAGGGCACACTATCCCATGGCAGCCTATTGGAATACATTATATTGCTATGAGGTCTCTGCATATCCACCACCTCGTTGTTATTTTTCACAACCGGTGTGGGAGGCTGAAGGGTGGATAACGTTTCCCTTGTAGGGCGCATATAAAAAGCCATGCAGGTCTCCCCTGGATAGGACAGGAGAAGGATGAGAGAGAGAGAGAGAGGCAACATGCCAGTGATGCTGCCGGCCAGAGTGGAGCCCAGCGGAGAACGAGGAGGTCTTTTGCAGAGGATAGAATTCACAGATTGTGGAGAGCAAACCAGTGCGGAAGAGTAAATGCGCAGAGGATGGAGACCCAGCGAAGTGTTCTGCAGAGTGCCCAGAGGAGAGGAGTGTAGGCTGGGCAGAGGGAGCAGAGCTCAGACAGCAGGCAGAGAGTTCAAGCCCTGCTTCCCAGATCCAGAGATAAGCATCAGCACAGCACATCACACACTAGTTAGTCACACAATATCCGAAATCTACACAAAGGTGTCCACGGCTGCCCCTTCAGTGATCATTAACAATGTGCCTCCAGCTCTAAACCTTTCCTCAAATACCTCCAACACTGCAAAGTCCCACACCGCTGGAGGGGGTATCTGAGGGCAGAGATGGAGCTACAGCACTGTACACGTTGCTGCTGTAACTCATTAGAACGTGTGGCATCACAGTGGTACGTGAGCTGGCAGGTAAGTGATAGTCATGTCTAGGAGAACTCATGTGATCTGTCTAATCAGCTGATCGATTTGCAAAGCTCTGATTTGCTGTGATCACATCCTGCACATGGTCATGACTAGCATGACTACATATCTATCACCTGACCAAACCGATCACATGCTTGTCTGTGTAATCTCCTGAGACAGGACCATCACTATTGGCAGGCTCTTGGCCCATTCCACGGCTGTCCACTAGAGGACAGGAATACTATCTACCTGCTGGTAATAATCTGCTGACAATTTGCCCCTCCAGTTCTTCTAGTACAGTAGAATCTGGTAGTAAATCTCTGACTATAGCAAACCAAGTCCTCAGGTCCCAGCAAATGCGTCTGTATAAATATACACATATGACCAGTTCTGATGTAGTAAATTCCTGATATAGAAAAGTAGTTTACTATATCAGAAGATTACTACAGTAAAATCCCTTAGTAGTAAACGATTTTTCCTGGTCCTTTGGAGTTTACTATAGAGGGATTCTACAGGCCATTAAAGTGGTCCTGAACTCTTGCACAGGACAGAAGGAAAACAGAGAAATGTACCCTGTATGTATTTAGAGAGTTTAGCCTGTCCAATTCCCCTCTCATCTGTGACTAATAGCAAGTGTAATTTGATCTCTCAGCAGTGTCAGCTGGCTGCCATGGTACAGCAGCTAATTTGTAAACTCGGGCTGTTAACCCTATGTCTGCTTCCATGAAAGCAGGAAGCAGACACACTGCAGATTTATTGCAGGATTTGTATCAGCTGTAACAAAGAATTATTTAAATGTAAAGGTTATTCTGCTGTTGCTTATCGCTTAGAGCAGAGAGGAAGTTCTGAGTTCAGGTCCGCTTTAAATTCACCTGTTTTTGAAAGAAATGTGGAGTGATTTGTATTTTGGCCATAGTATGGGCATTGCAGCCAAGGGACTGCATTTCTTACAAAACAGTTTTTCTTATGATGAGATTCCTTTAACTGTACAACGTAAGTAAAGTTTTGGACCTCAAAGTGCATAGAAATGCTGAGCTGCTCCTACCTAGGCTGCCTAGATACAGAAATCTGGCTAGTACAGCCTAGTGTGTCTCCATTTACCATAATAGGTCTACACAATAGTGATGTCATATCCTGTCTACTTCAAGCTAAGGGGTGGACAAGAGGCGGCACTCCGACACCATCATTTTAAGCACCCTCTGGTGCTCATGTATACTAACATTTAATATATTTTAACTCGCCACATATATATATTCATATTTTTTTAATGGTATTTAAACTGTCCTTGTCCATAACTCAGGCCAACATGTATATGTGTTTTTTCCTGAGAGGTCCACTTAAAGCACACCTGAAGTGAGCGGTATGGAGGCTGCCATATTTATTTCCTTTTAACCATTAAGGACCAGAGACCGCTGGTACAAGAAACAGCAGAATAGCGACGAATCGCCGCACATACCTGCCGCATCACCGCACCACGTCGGGAACCTGAGCCACCCACTCTGCTGTCTCTATGACGACAGAGTTCCTGTGAGCCGGTCAGGAGCTGCTTTCATTGGCTCCCGATCCTGCCTATCAATGTAAGCCAATGGGAGTCGCTTGCATTGATAGACAGGGTCAGGAGCCAATGAAATCGGCTCCTGACCCGCTCATAGAGACGGCAGAGCGAGCGAGCTGCGGCGGGGAGACAGCGGCGAGATCGTCGGTAGCGGCGAGAACGTGTAGCGTCAGTGTATTGAAATATATGCCCTGGCAGCCAGGTAGCCATCAAAACTTGCCGTAGATTTCAATTATCAAGGTCCTTAACTAGTTAAACAATACCAATTGCCTGGGAGTCCTGCTGATGTCTTTGGCTGTAGTAGTGTTTGAATCACACACCTGAAACAAATATGCAGCCAATCCAGTCAGACTTCAGTCAAACACCTGATCTGCATGCTGGTTCAGGGTCTAAGTATTAGAGGCAGATGATCAGCAGGGCAGCCAGGCAACTGGTATTGTTTAAACGGAAGTCATTATGTCAGCCTCCATTATCCCTCTCGCTTTCCTTTCTGTCTGGGCTTCCTGTGAGGTTATAAGTGATCACCAGTAGGGGGCAGCAGTGGACACGGTTGTTCTAGAGATCTCTGGAGACACTATAGTACCTTCTTGTTTCCTCCTCCGGGGGTGTGAGTGATATTGTCCAGCGAGCCAATCTTAGACTGGACTTTAAAGTCCACCTTCTCTGATTTCACTTCTATATTGCCACCACCTGGAACAGAAACAATAAGGGATTAGAAGCTGCTAATGGAATAGGTAAAAGCAACTAACATCCCTGAGCCTCATGTGCTGCAGTCTTCTCAGGCTAGAGGACAAGCGAAGCTGGCCTGGATTTATGGAACAAATCTCTGGATCAGGTGGTCTATGAATACAACAGCTCCGGGACAGTCACTATTCTGGGATGCAGCTCAGGGTTACCCTCCACTGCTGCTACTGAACACTTTATCTCCCGCAGAGCAGTCTGCCCCAATCAATGTCCAATCAAGAGGAACAGCTTTTTAAAGAGGATCCGAGATGAAAAACTAACTAGAACAAGTAACTTGTCTATATATCTTATCTAAAGTTTAGATAGTTTACACAGCATATCTAGCTGCAAACCGCTTCAATAATGTATGATTATTTATTCCTGTGATACAATGAGGGCAGCCATGTTGTTTGTCAAATTGTCACAGGCTGAGGGCTGGAGATGCTATCAGCTTGCCTGTGTGTAAATTCAGTCCCCTTTCCTCCTCCCCTCTGCCTCTGAAATCTCTGGCTAGTAACCTCCTCCTGTCCAGACTGAGCTCCCATAAGCCCTTGCTACAGTGCCAAGGTACAAAAGGAGCCGTGGGCGAGGCTTGTTTAGTTTATTGGGAATTAGAGTATTAAAACAAAAAAGTATTTGGCTTGAGGAATGCCCTATAAACTATATGAAAGGAACACAATTATGCAATGAGTAAAAGTTTATCTCGGATCCACTTAAGGCCTCTTGCACACTGCACGCGATTCCGATTCAGATTCCGCTTTTTAATCAGTTTTTACATCCGATTCAGATTCAGATTTGCAGTGTGCAGGGAGCAAACTGCAAATCAGAATCTGAATCGGATGTAAAAACTGATTAAAAATCTGAATCTGAATCGGAATCGCGTGCAGTGTGCAAGAGGCCTAAAACAGTTTGTTATATGCAGGATTTTTTTATCGTCTACTTCCAGTGTAAAACAGCCTGCTATGTGAGGCTCTCTATTATTGCAGTAAGGATCGGCAGGTGGCAGGGTTAATCACTCACCCGCTCGCCCATAAATAATCAATCATAACCCATGGCTATGAGTAAGGAGGTATGCTTGCTCCGATATGCGTGAGCTAACTTGTTATGCTGCGGTTGTTCATGTTTGGACAATAAAGTTTGGACTGTTATACCCCAGTATGGTGAAGTGAAGTTTTCCTACATTTCACAAAATTACTTACACAAAATGCCTGAAGCCTAATTAAAATAAAGCAGATACTTACCTAAGGAGGGGGGAGGCTCTGGGTCCGATAAGAGCCTTCCCACTCCTCTCACGGTCCCTGCGTTCCAGCGCTGTCTCCCCCGTTAGCAGTCTCATACCGATGGGTTAATCGCTGGAAAGTTAGGATTCAGAGACCGTCCCCTCCTTAGGTTAAGTATCTGGTTTTTTTTAGTTTAATTGCTGTATATACTCGAGTATAAGTCTAGAAATTTTAGGTCTGATGCACTTCATAAAGGTATAGGTGTCGACTTATACACGAGTCAGGGGCAGCACTGAGCACAGCGAATTATGTGTGTACTAATAGGGACATACCCATTTGCAGCAATTTACCCAGTGGTAAGTAATACTTTGAGGAAAGGAAATGCCAAGAACACAGGTCTGAAAGCCCTGGCCACAACAATTAACAAGGAAAGGGGCAGGAGGGAAATACTGGGCTGTATAAAAGGGAGTGAATAATTGCAGCACTTGGGGGCCTGGAGGAGGTATTGGCTGCACTTAAGGGGCAGGAGGGGTTAATGGCTGCAATACTGTATGCAGTGCAGTCATTAACCCCTCCTGAGCCCCAAATGCAGCCATTAACTTTGCTGGGTAGACTTATATTTGAGTCAATAAAATATTCCAGCTTAAGAGGGTTCAATATTGGAGTCGACTTATACATGAGGTCAACTTGCATTCGAGTATATACAGTAGGCTTTAGGTTTGCTATAAGCAATTTCTAGTGGTATCCAGTGAAAGTAGCCAGTGTTACTGTGAATTGAAACTATCCTGGTGAAGTCTTTTTTACAGTATAAAGGTAGCATGTTAGATTCTGAATTCAGAAAATGAGATTGAAAGAGTCGCAAAGACAGAGAGAAACAGATCGTACAACATCATATTTTTGCTTATGTAATTTTGATGGCCAACACTTAATTACGTTTCATGATTTTTAAAATATTTATTTTACTTGAATGCAGATTATAACCCTGTTCTATGTCATTTTTTTATATCCTTTGTATAGAACAGCAAGAATAACATTTTATATAAGAAGATTCTGGTCTAAGAGTTCGAAACCATTTCAATGAGGGGGTAACAGGTTATCAGCTTAGAAGCTGTGGGCCCCGATGCAAGTTTTACAATGGGGCCCCCCAAGCACTCTATACATAACAATTGATACAGTGCACCAAAAACTGCCAATGGCAACTACAGTGTCAGAGGTGCAAGAAGGGAATGGGGAGCGGCTTGTTAATGATCACTACTATTATATCTATAGAAGTCATTATTATGAGCACAGGACCAATAGAGAGCTAATACTGAAGATCAGGGAGGTCCCTACAGGGCCCCGATGTGGTCGCAACCTTTGCACCCCCTATTGCTACGCCCCTACATGTTACAACTATAATGTGGCTAACAGTGGTCTAGACACCCAATAGCTCAATAAAGCTTTACTTCTCCCACGGTAAGTTAGTTATCCCATAAGGTATAGGAGCTATCAAGCCCTAGTATTATTCTGATGGCTCTGATCTTCTTACCAACAGCTTTTGGCAGAGTCCATCTCCTCAAAGGGAAGTCTCAAATGCATCCCTTGGACAGTAGTGGCACAGACCAACTGCCAGAATAGTGGGCAAGCTGGCATCTTTGTTATGATCATTTTAAGGCAGTGCTTTTTGAAAAAAATAAAGGAAACACTAAGAATGCCCCTTTTAAGAAATTAATGCCCAAAACCTGTTGGGAAGAGGTTCAGAGCTGTCAGATGAATAAACCTAGTGCAAGTGATACACACCTCTGACGAAGCCAAAAGTCTGGCAAAACATGTTGAGGCTCTCTGGCCCGAAGAAAAAAAAAAAGGATAGATATATCCAGGCACATCCCCTCAAGTTAGGACATTTAAATACATTATAATGGAGGTGCTAAAGGGGGTGTGGCCAGAAAAATAGCAACTCTTTTTTTGCTCAGTCTGGTACAAGACGCCATCCCACTGCGTTACTTCAGCCCGCTACGTTGCTGCACGGCACAGATTTGCGATCCATCCCGACTGCACACTTTGCCAGCACTTCGGTGTCCACACTGGGCGGTTCGCCCACAGTGCTGGTTCACACTGGGTGCAGCACTTTGCTGATTGGCGGCGATCAGCAAAGCTAATGCAAGTCAATGGTTGTGTTAACACTGTAGCGATCACCAGTGATTAGCAATTTGCTGAAATCTCAAACATGGTGCATAGAGCATTTTTGGAGTGATTTCGGAGCGATTGCATGTCAATGTTAAAGAATCACCAAATGCAATCACTCCTAAATCGCTTTCCTGAACAAAAACAGCATTTTGCTGATTGCCTTCCATGAACAACAAACACTACCAAAGCGCCCAGTGTGAACTTGTCCTATCATATCACTGTGTACAGTATACTTATGCATCTGGGCTTTTCCAGGGCTCTAGTTGCTGGTTGCTCATTTGAGTGGTGGGACGGCCATCTCATGTATTTTTTAGATGTGATGTCCTTCAAGAGTATGTATGTACTTAATACATTTTGTTATATTTTTACTTATAGTATTTGTATTCTGATAGGTATGTTCTGCAATTTCACTTTCATGAGACTAGTGCAAGGGATAGTTATATAGGAGAAAGCTGCATTGATAAAATTAACACCTGCAAATCATTAATTTAGAAGAGTTTGGTTACACTTGAAGAAAAAATAAATGGATACATTCCAAAATGACAAAAATAGGTTAATTAAGTTCATGTCATGTAATTAGTTCATGTCATCCACAATGAGCCTGCATTTCATCATCTTTACTACTGGAAGACAAGAGAAAAAAAAAAAAGACAGCACCAACTTCCATTATCAATAACCGCACCCACTAGCAATGTGATAGGCTAAATTATATTTTATAGATATACATCTGCACAGAGGGAGATACTGCTTGCTTGGCAGTTAGAAATAGTCATTGTCATTTCCCACAATGCAATAAGGTTCACAGAAAGAATACAGTCATGACCATGGTCATGACATCACACTGTGGGAGGGGTTTTGACCACAATATCAGCTAAGCAGACCCCCTCTGATGATCTATTTGAGAAAAGATAACGATTTTCCCATGTGAAAGGAGTAATCGGCTACTCATTGGGATGAAGTTCAACCCTTGGTTACAGTTCCTCTTTAAAAGAAGCAAGGAAAAGACCCTCTAGAGTGAAATCTAGCTCTTCCCATCCGGACATGCGTACGCTAAAAAAGGGCACCGGGAAAAAAGGGCGCAGGGTTTTAAACGATAAGCATGAATAACGTTTAAAAAAAAATGTGCTATATTTTGTTTAAAAATAATGTTTTATAAAGTTATAAATCATTAAATAATGTGTATGAAATCGGGAATTGTAAAAACGTTAATCTTCCCTGTTTAAAAAGTGACATGTATAATAACGTTTTAAAAAGATTAATAAGAATGTTACTAAAACTATACTTAACCCTACTCTCATACAGAACCCTCCCTGTACCTACCCCTAACCCCTAGACCCCCCTGGTGGTGCCTAAACCTAGCACCCCCTGGTGGTGCCTAAACCTAAGACCCTCCTGGTGGTGCCTAAACCTAGCACCCCCTGGTGGTGCCTAAACCTAAGACCCCCCTGGTGGTGCCTAAACCTAAGACCCCCCTGGTGGTGCCTAAACCTAAGACCCCCCTGGTGGTGCCTAAACCTAGCACCCCCTGGTGGTGCCTAAACCTAAGACCCCCCAGGTGGTGCCTAACCCTAAGACCCCCCTGGTGGTGCCTAAACCTAAGACCCCCCTGGTGGTGCCTAAACCTAAGACCCCCCTGGTGGTGCCTAACCCTAAGACCCCCCTGGTGGTGCCTAACCCTAAGACCCCCCTGGTGGTGCCTAACCCTAAGACCCCCCTGGTGGTGCCTAAACCTAAGACCCCCATGGTGGTGCCTAACCCTAAGACCCCCCTGGTGGTGCCTAACCCTAAGACCCCCCTGGTGGTGCCTAAGCCTAAGACCCCCCTGTGATAAGCATTAATAACGTTTTAAAAAAATATTGTGCTGTTTTTCGTTTAAAAATAATGTTTAAAAAATTATAAATCATTAAATAATGTGTAATCATGAGAAGCAGTTATAAAACAATAAAAGTCTCCGGGCGCCGCTTGTAAAACGTTATTTTTCTCCGGCGCCCTTTTTTCCTGTTGGGTGCCCATTAAACAATATTTATTAGAGGAGTGAATGGCGCCGCCCTTTTTGTCCACCTGCCTCATGCGCCCAAATTTCCTGCTTCCTCCGGACATACCTGGCTTGTGGTGGATGTTGGACATGGATCCGCACTTAGAGGTCACATGTGAGAGGTCGACTGGCTTGTGTGCAATCATCACCTGAACAGCAGAGAAAAGACAACATATAAGTGATGGGAACTCTCAGCTGACTCCCAGGACTTTTGCTGTTCCATAGCAATGGCAGCCATTAGCAAAATGCTGGGAGAACTTTCACTTCTATTTAATAATTCAGTTCAGCCCCCCCGATTAGTCTGTAGAGAGAATTATCCGTTGATCCAGCCGCAATAACGACCACATGCACTTGTAGTAGAATCAAGAGATTATAGAAAAGATTTGTAAGCAAGAATTAGATAAACATCTGCCATGAGTAACTCCAGTGTTTTTGGAATAGAGACCAGGACTAGTAGTCTTGAAAGGTTTTTATTGCTATCTGTGTCCCTTCCAACAGACAGCTGTATGGTTAATTTAATTTCCTTTGTAGGAATGTAAATCCCTATGCAAACCAGTGACACTGTCCCCAGCCTCTATGGAGGGATACACAGAGGATAGTTCTGTTCATTGTGATGCTCTGTGGGGTCACATGGATAGGAAATCAGGTGACATCCCTGAAAAGGACACATGGCAATAAAAACCTGACAAGATGTTCTGGCCTCTCTTACTCCATCCACTTAAAGGATACCCGAAGTGACATGATGAGATAGACATGTGTATGTACAGTGCCTAGAACACAAATAACTATGCTAGGTACTTTTTTTTTCTCTGGTAGGTTCTTTTTTTTTCTTTCTCTGTCTGAAAGAGTTAAATATCAGGTATTTAAGTGGCTGACTCAGTCCTGACTCAGACAGGAAGTGACTACAGTGCGACCCTCACTGATAAGAAATTCCCCTTTTTATCTCTTTCCTGCGCACAGAAGCCATTTTCTGCTAGGAAAGTGTTTTATAGTTGGAATTTCTTATCAGTGAGGGTCACACTGTAGTCACTTCCTGTCTGAGTCAGGACTGAGTCAGCCACTTACATACCTGTTATTTAACTCTTTCAGACAGAGGAAGAAAAAAAAGGAACACAGAATAGTTATTTGTGTGCTAGGCACTGTACATACACATGTCTATCTCATTATGTCACTTCAGGTTTCCATTAAAGATCTAAAGTCACAAAATGTAAGCAGCCCAGCTTAAACTACAGCTCTATACAGTCTTACCTTTTAAAATGACACCTTATTAGAAAATCTGGCAGAAGCAATGAGGAGCATTTTCTGTCCTCTCGCTGTTCTGAAGAGCATTATGGGGAGGGAGGTATAAAACAAATGCTCCCTGGATGACTATGGCCGGTTACTGAGTGCGGTCATTCAGACTAGACCATTACAGAAACAGACTACTCTTCAAAAGCTTCTAAAGATCGCAGATTGGATGCGCAAAGCTTTTCTATGGTTAATAATTTTTCTCCACCCTGTAATTATTATTATTATTTTTTTTTTTTTACACACAGCAATCAAAGAACATAATTGAAAGGTATGATGAGATTATTTACCATACTAATATATTTTTTTTCTTACTTTCTAGGAGGAAATTTTGTACAGAGAAGGCAACAAGAGGAGGAGAAATAGCTTAGCACACCAGGGTTGGTGTTTTGACAACAAACGCATTTTAAAAGGCAGAGTTTAAAGTGCCAGCATACTTGTTTTTAAAGGCATACTGTAAGGGGTCAGGGGAAAATGAGTTGAACTTACTCGGGGCTTCTAACGGTCCCCCGCAGACAACCTGTGCCCGCGCAGCCACTCACCGATGCTCCGGCCCCGCCTCCGGTTCACTTCTGGAATTTCAGACTTTAAAGTCTGAAAACCACTGCGCCTGCGTTGCCATGTCCTCGCTCCCGCTGATGTCACCAGGAGCGTACTGCACAGATACAGACCATACTGGGCCTGTGCAGTACGCTCCTGGTGACATCAGCGGGAGCGAGGACACGGCAACGCAGGTGCAGTGGTTTTCTGACTTTAAAGTCTGAAATTCCAAAAGTGAACTGGAGGCGGGGGCGGAGCATTGGTGAGTGGCTGCGCGGGCACAGGATGTCTGCGGGGGACCATTAGAAGCCCCGGGTAAGTTCAACTCATTTCCCCCGACCCCCTACAGTATCCCTTTAACCAGTTAGAAACTTCAATAGAGTTATCTATTTGAGATAAGTGCCCTGCTTTTGACATCATTCGGCAGAACTCGTGCTGTAAATTCTTGGAATGCTTTGATCTCTTTCTGCTAGCAGAATATATAGAAGTCCTCTGTTATTATCTCACACTGCCCCTAGTGATAAATGGCCATAAATACCCATTACAGCAGTACTAATTATTAGCTGGAAAATGTAACAAATAAAGAAAATAAAAAGTAAATGTGCTAAAAGAGATTACAAGACTCTAAATACATTGGCTGCTAAAGGGTTACAGGGTACTGTAGTGATGAAGTAAACAGGCAGCATACATCCCTTCATGACTGCCCTATAGTAGATCAGTAAAATAATAATTCAGTAAGCTCCCATGCAGGTAATTGTGCTGGGAGCCTGTTAGGGAGTTGGTGCAGCACAGATTGTTGCTTTGGTGAGTAGAAGTACACAAACACTTTGAACATTGTACATTCTGTATCATTGTTTTATGCTAGGTTGCTTTACGCATTTGACTTTAGTCCTGTTTTAACAAATACAACTGGAATTTCTCTGCAGTTTTCAATGGCAATCCTTACTGGGCGCTTCTGCGCAGCTCCCCCGTTACGGTACTTTGCAGCCAATCACATACAGTGGATCTTGTTAGACAACCACTGCATTTTATAGTTGTGGTGCATTACCAGATATTATCAGTAGATGGCAGATTGCATGCAATGACACAGCGCAATACATCGATCTTATTTAGATTATGGAGAAGTTATGTATTAATATACAATACTGTTTAAAATTCCCATTGCAAGGCCTTCATTTTAAGATTACAAAGTTTAATAAGTAATTTCAGCAGCAAAATTTAAGTAGGCAAGCAAATGCTACGTGCAAGCAGCAATGAGTAAATCAAAGTGCAGAAAAGCAAGCATGAGGGATACTATGCTGCCACCTGGTGGCGGTTTGTCTATTGCACTGGTGACTGTCAGTGTATCTGTACAGAGAGTCTTTCACTCACTGCTCCTCCTCCAGGGACATGCTTCAAATTGTCCTTGGATCCACACTTGGACTGGACAGTACTGACATCCACCTTCTTGTGGACAATCTGCACCTGCAGGAGGAACGAGGTTGGTGCGGGTGATAAAAGAGAACAAAAAACAAAATGGGGCAGCAGTTGGCATGAAGCAAAGAGATATGTGGAGATGTAGCAATCAGATGAGATGTCAAGAAAGGACAGGTGAAGAAGGTAGACATGGAGAAATGTATTATTGATACAGTTCTTATTTTTCATTTTTTTCTCAACAAAAAAACCTTCCTGTGCTTAGTTGCTATTGGCCATGTCAACTTTGACAGCTGCTACCCTGTTATCTGCCTGCTACTAATATGCTGAATAGGGCATACATTAATGTGCTATGAAAGAGAAGAATGCTGCCATCATTTTGCCATCATTATTATGGAGATGAGAATACGCCATTATCAAGTGAGATCTGCAAGAATTTTACGCTCTCCAGAGCCACCCTCTGACAGAGTAAAGTGGAGCAAGGGGTGTATTTCATAATAAGCCGACATAATTATATTAGCTAAAATGCAAATGATGCGTAAGCTCCGTCCCTGTGGTTTCCATCTTAAAGGAATGATCCGCGCGCAAAAAAAAAAAAAAAGGCTCTACTTACCCGGGGGCTTCCTCCAGCCCGGGGCAGTAGACCTGTGCCCCCGCCTGCAGTTCCTACGCCTCCTGCTCCTCTTCGCCGGTGGAGCCGACCTCGCCAGTTCGGGTTCTGGGTCGGCCTCCTCTGCGCTCCACCGTGGGGATTTTCGTAGTCCAGCCGACATCATCTGGACGCTACTGCGCAGGCGCAGTAGTGTCCGGATGACGTCGGCCGGACCACGTGACCCGCGCCGTGGAGCGCAGAAGAGGCCGCGGGGTGAAGAGGACCAGGAGACGTAGGAACTGCGGCGGGGGCACAGGCCGGCTGCCCTGGGCTGGAGGAAGCCCCGGGTAAGTCTCCGAGTGGCGATCGCCTACCAAGTAGGAGATGCTTGTGCAGCCTGCGTGCGATCTCCAGCAAAACAGAGCCCCAGGACTTTACGCCGATTGGCATTAGACGGTCCCATTGGCGTGACGCGGTCTTGAGGTAGTTAGAGTACCCGAGCCGAAGCTCAGGTACACAACATCAGATACTTGCCTAAAGAGAGGGAAGTCTCAGGATCCTAATGAGGCTTCCATCCCTGCTGTGTTACTCCCCGTCGCTGAGCGCGGCCCCCTAGAAGATAAGCAACAATGCATTGTCGCTAATCCTAACGGGGCCACGCAGCTCCTCCTGCTCCAGCGTGGCCGCGCAATAGCCGCACAAGGCCGCCCACGCATGCGCAGAAAGCTACAGCCGCGGGCTCTGAGGTAGTGCACATGCGTGGCTAGTGCGCGACTCCACATCAGGCCCCGACGTAGAGAGGGGCCGCGCTCAACAACAAGGGGCTGTAGATCAGCGAGAGAAGCCTCAGTAGGATCCTGAGGCTTCCCTCTCTTATGGCATGTGTGCGATTTTGATCCCAAGCTTCAGCCCGGGTTCACTTTAAGTCCCCCATTGATGGCGTAATTATCCGACAGTGGTCATTAGGTGGTCTCTACTAAATAAGTATTAAAGACCAAACACTGAGATCGGTCCATCTGTGTTTACTGTTGAACCCAACCACCATGTGTCTATTTGCCCCTAGACAGGACCATATATGGGTTTCCTGCCTAGTAGAAAAGTGGCAGAATGTATGTAAAACCCCAGTTCAGCTTCACTGTTTATGAATAAATTAGATCCATGTTGGGTTGGTGTGGCTCTGTAACATGTATAAGCTATAGGCTTGCTATACACCAGCAGTTCTGGATGTAAGCCTGGCCTCAGGGGCATAACGAGATCATTTACATATTCAGGAGTGATGCATTGTGGGAGTCCACAGTTGCTTTCATAAAGATGAATTATCGCAAATACCTTCTGTTTTAAGAAGGCAAATTACACTGAGCGTTGGCTTTTTAGTAGGAGGGGTTTTCAGTCTCCTTTAGTCCCCTATGCTTTCCTAGTGGTTCTGGGTCACCCCGGGCTGCTTGGGTACTAGCCATAATAAAGAAACTAATTTTACATTTAATAGAAATCTGCAGAAGTTTCTGGCCACAGGTATTTAGTAAGAAGGCGTGGCTACAGCAGGCCAAGCAGTTGGGATTGTCCCTTTATAGGAATGATGTCACTGCAACCCAATTCATGACTGAAATGGGTGTGATTTCTATGGTCTTGGAGGGAAGAAGAGAGGAGCCCATAAGTCAGTTGCAGAGAAGGCAATGGACACCTGAGGATTGGTGCAGCTGGGATTTTGCAATATTACAATGCAGAAGAGTACAAAGCCGTTTTTAAAAGTCCCAATACGCTCACCAATAAAAAAAGAATCTGTAGTTGCACTTCAACAGTAAATGGAACGGGCCAAAGACTAATCAGAGATACTGCTGGCAGGTGCTAGAGAGAGTAATACAACTTTTCACTCCAAATTCCATACAGCAACATGTGACCTAGATCAAGGCGACTCCTTACTCTGTATCTTGTGCTACCAACACTATAGACCAAGCACAGTGCAAGCAGCAGCTTCATACAAACATGATGCATGTACAATGCTATAGAGGAGAGCATAAGCAGGACACCATCAGAGGATAGCCTGGAGTACAGATCCAGCTTGTTGGGAAGGAAAGAAGTAACGGTTTTCCCAATCAGACCAAATACAGCTGCATCAGATGTCTATCAGTGTACATACATATTTTCCTAAATTATTGATGGCAGGACTTTATTACATTAGAACAAATGTGGCAATTGTTTAAAGTAACTGATAAGCACTATACAGTATATCTGTGTTCTTTTCTTCTGTTACTAGCAGTAAAATGTAGCTACTGAGCTACATGACAAGTTGCAGAATGAGCTGCATGCCACCTACTTTATCCCCTACTAATATAACCTCCAGCCTATATCTATCCCTATCCTTCCCCTGGATATGATGAATGCCTTAGTTACTTATGCCCAATCCTAACCTATACCTCTTCTTACACCCCTACCTATATGCCCAATCATAACCCCTATGCCATTTCCTATACCGCCTCCTATATGCTCTATTCTAACCTGTGCCTGTTCTTATATACTCAATCTAAATTTACACCTTCACTAAATTTCTAACGCTAGCCTACACCCCTACTATATGCCTAACCCTGATTTATCTTTAACCTCCCACCCACCAACACTATACTATTAAACCTTGTATTGAGTCAAGCACCCTCCCTCTGCACTGCGCCTCAGCACCCATCTCACAATGGTTGGTACCTTACCACCTCCTGGCACTTTGTTCTGTCTACTCTCTGCACTGCAGCTCAGCACACATCTCACAATGGTTGGTACCTTACCACCTCCTGGCACTCTGTTCTGTCTACCCTCTGCACTACGGCCCAACACACGTCTCACAATGGTTGGTACCTTACCACCTCCTGACACTCTGTTCTGTCTACTCTCTGCACTACGGCCCAACACACGTCTCACAATGGTTGGTACCTTACCACCTCCTGGCACTCTGTTCTGTCTACTCTCTGCACTACGTCCCAACACACATCTCACAATGGTTGGGTACCTTACCACCTCCTGGCACTCTGTTCTGTCTACCCTCTGCACTACGGCCCAACACACGTCTCACAATGGTTGGTACCTTACCACCTCCTGGCACTCTGTTCTGTCTACCCTCTGCACTACATCCCAACACACATCTCACAATGGTTGGTACCTTACCACCTCCTGGCACTCTGTTCTGTCTACTCTCTGCACTACGTCCCAACACACATCTCACAATGGTTGGGTACCTTACCACCTCCTGGCACTCTGTTCTGTCTACCCTCTGCACTGCGTCTCAGCACACATCTCACAATGGCTGGGTACCTTACCACCTCCTGGCACTCTGTTCTGTCTACCCTCTGCACTGCGTCCCAGCACACATCTCACAATGGTTGGGTACCTTACCACCTCCTGGCACTCTGTTCTGTCTACCCTCTGCACTGCGTCTCAGCACACATCTCACAATGGTTGGGTACCTTACCACCCCTCCTGGCACTCTGTTCTGTCTACCCTCTGCACTGCTTCTCAGCACACATCTCACAATGGCTGGGTACCTTACCACCTCCTGGCACTCTGTTCTGTCTACCCTCTGCACTGCGTCCCAGCACACATCTCACAATGGTTGGGTACCTTACCACCTCCTGGCACTCTGTTCTGTCTACCCTCTGCACTGCGTCTCAGCACACATCTCACAATGGTTGGGTACCTTACCACCTCCTGGCACTCTGTTCTGTCTACCCTCTGCAGTACGTCCCAACACACATCTCACAATGGTTGGGTACCTTACCACCTCCTGGCACTCTGTTCTGTCTACCCTCTGCACTACGTCCCAACACACATCTCACAATGGTTGGGCACCTTACCACCTCCTGGCACTCTGTTCTGTCTACCCTTTGCACTGCGTCTCAGCACACATCTCACAATGGTTGGGCACTTTACCACCTCCTGGCACTCTGTTCTGTCTACCCTCTGCACTACATCCCTGCACACATCTCACAATGGTTGGGTACCTTACCACCTCCTGGCACTCTGTTCTGTCTACCCTCTGCACTACGTCCCAACACATCTCACAATGGTTGGGCACCTTACCACCTCCTGGCACTCTGTTCTGTCTACCCTTTGCACTGCGTCTCAGCACACATCTCACAATGGTTGGGCACTTTACCGCCTCCTGGCACTCTGTTCTGTCTACCCTCTGCACTACGTCCCAACACACATCTCACAATGGTTGGGCACCTTACCACCTCCTGGCACTCTGTTCTGTCTACCCTCTGCACTGCGTCTCAGCACACATCTCACAATGGTTGGGTACCTTACCACCTTCTGGCACTCTGTTCTGTCTACCCTCTGCACTACGTCCCAGCACACATCTCACAATGGTTGGGCACCTTACCACCTCCTGGCACTCTGTTCTGTCTACTCTCTGCACTGAGTCTCAGCACACATCTCACAATGGTTGGGCACCTTACCACCTCATGGCACTCTGTTCCCTCTACCCTCTGCACTACATCCCAGCACACATCTCACAATGGTTGGGTACCTTACCACCTCCTGGCACTCTGTTCTGTCTACCCTCTGCACTACGTCCCAACACACATCTCACAATGGTTGGGCACCTTACCACCTCCTGGCACTCTGTTCTGTCTACCCTCTGCACTACGTCCCAACACACATCTCACAATGGTTGGGCACCTTACCACCTCCTGGCACTCTGTTCTGCCTATTCTCTGCACTACGTCCCAGCACACATCTCACAGTGGTTGGGCACCTTACCACCTCCTGGCACTCTGTTCTGTCTACCCCCTGCACTGCGTCTCAGCACACATCTCACAATGGTTGGGCACCTTACCACCTCATGGCACTCTGTTCCCTCTACCCTCTGCACTACGTCCCAGCACACATCTCACAATGGTTGGGTACCTTACCACCTCCTGGCACTCTGTTCTGTCTACCCTCTGCACTACATCCCAGCACACATCTCACAATGGTTGGGTACCTTACCACCTCCTGGCACTCTGTTCTGTCTACCCTCTGCACTGTCTCAGCACACATCTCACAATGGTTGGGTACCTTACCACCTCCTGGCACTCTGTTCTGTCTACCCTCTGCACTACGTCCCAGCACACATCTCACAATGGTTAAGTACCTTACCACCTCCTGGCACTCTGTTCTGTCTACCCTCTGCACTACGTCCCAACACACTTCTCATAATGGTTGGGCACCTTACCACCTCCTGGCACTCTGTTCTGTCTACCCTCTGCACTACGTCCCAACACACATCTCACAATGGTTGGGTACCTTACCACCTCCTGGCACTCTGTTCTGTATACCCTCTGCACTACATCCCAACACACTTCTCATAATGGTTGGGCACCTTACCACCTCCTGGCACACTGTTCTGTCTACCCTCTGCACTACATCCCAACACACTTCTCATAATGGTTGGGCACCTTACCACCTCCTGGCACTCTGTTCTGTCTACCCTCTGCACTGTCTCAGCACACATCTCACAATGGCTGGGTACCTTACCACCTCCTGGCACTCTGTTCTGTCTACCCCCTGCACTATGTCTCAGCACACATCTCACAATGGTCCGGTACCTTGCCACCTCCTGGTTGATGCCGAATGTTGTCAGTGGATCCAATCTTGGAGCGGATGTTTTTCAGGTCTGGCAATGGGACGGGGCCGGGGACCGGCTGAAGGCGGCTCTTGGCAGAGGCAGGAGATTTGGGAGGAGTGCGCACAACAGCAACCTTTTTGGGCTCTCTGTTAGATTGCGCCTGTGATGAAGGTGTGCGGGATCGACTTGTGGGGGTGCTGGGAGACCCAGGACTGCTGTATCCACTCCTCTCACCAGACCCAGATTCAGCTAGGACAAAATCAAGATTATGTTAGTTTCCAAGATAAAAGGAAGCATTTATTATTACAAAATATGTGGTAAGTCTAGCTGGTGTTACAATAATATACCCATTCACAGGGGGAAACACGGTCTGACTGCAGTCACCGTGGTAACGCTACAACAGTCGATCCGTCCGTGCGGAAGATTTCGCTCGATCGACGGCGGGTCGGGAGTGCTTCGATAGCGGCGTTCGAATGCCCGACGACCGACGCTAGCGGCAATACCTTACCTGATCTGGCCGGCGCGTGTCCCCGCTGCTCCTTCTCCGCTGGGCTCCGGCAGGCTTCACTTCTTCCTGTCCGGACAGGAAGTTTAAACAGTAGAGCACCCTCTACTGTTTAAACTTCCTGCCGGGCTAGAAGAAGTGAGGCATGCCGGACCTGGAGACCAGAGCGCAGACAGAGCAGCGGTGACCGGGAGACTGGAGTTGCGCCGGCGGAGCAGGTAATGTATGCGGGCGGGCGGGGGCAGCAGCAGCAGCACCACCACAACAGATTGTGAACGGTTTCAGGCTGAAATCGGTTCACAATCTGTTTGCTGTAAAGGTAGCCATACGATCCCTCTCTGATCAGATTCGATCAGAGAGGGATCTATCTGTTGGTCGAATCTGATGGCAAATCGACCAGTGTATGGCCACCTTAAAGGTGGCCATACATTATGCTGGGAATAGACGGTGCGTTCCTTCCTTATCAATCGAGCCGCTGATGACTCGATTGATAATCTCCGATGTCCGATCACATGGCGGATCGATTCCGCGCTCAATCCCCGCAGGAGGACAATGGAAGAAAATGAACCACTGATAAGAAAGTGCCCGCGGGGACGAGCGGGAATCGATCTGGACGGCCGCGGAGACGAGCGGAAATCGAGCCGCCGGGTCGACTCGTGTATTCCCAGCATTAGAACGATTATGGCCAGATTCGACCAAGAGACAATTTAATCTCTAATCAAATCTGATTAGAGATAAATGTGTCTCTAGTTGAATCTGCCCATACACTACAGGCCGATTCCCGTCCAATTTCAGCATGAAATACTCAGGGAATTGGCTGAGGCGCCGCGTCCGCCCCGCCGCTGCCCCCAAAATGTATAAATGTATGTAGTGTAGTGCATTTATACATTACCTGTAGCAGCTTCCGCACGGTGTTCGTCCATCTCACCGGGTAAGCCGCATATACGCTAGCGGCGCATAATGTCTGACGTCAGCCACTATGCGCCTTCATGACGTCAAGAGTGCCGCCGGCGTGTATGCCGAACCCGGCGAGATCGACGGAAACCGCGTGGAGGCTGACACCGGACAGGTAATGTATAAATGCACTACACTACATACATTTATACATTGCATAGATATATATATATATATATATATATATATATATATATATATATATATACACAGGATCTTCTCATAAAATTAGCATATTGTGATAAAGTTCATTATTTTCTGTATTGTACTGATAAACATTAGACTTTCATATATTTTAGATTGAAATACACACAACTGAAGTAGTTCAAGCCTTTTATTGTTTTAATATTGATGATTTTGGCATACAGCTCATGAAAACCCAAATTTCCTATCTCAAAAAAATAGCATATTTCATCCGACCAATAAAAGAAAAGTGTTTTTAAAACAAAAAAAGTCAACCTTCAAATAATTATGTTCAGTTATGCACTCAATACTTGGTCGGGAATACTTTTGCAGAAATGACTGCTTCAATGCGGCGTGGCATGGAGGCAATCAGCCTGTGGCACTGCTCAGGTGTTATGGAGGCCCAGGATGCTTCAATAGCGGCCTTAAGCTCATCCAGAGTGTAGGGTCTTGCGTCTCTCAACTTTCTCTTCACAATATCCCACAGATTCTCTATGGGGTTCAGGTCAGGAGAGTTGGCAGGCCAATTCAGCACAGTAATAACCATGGTCAGTAAACCATTTACCAGTGGTTCTGGCACTGTGAGCAGGTGCCAGGTCGTGCTGAAAAATGAAATCTTCATCTCCATAAAGCTTTTCAGCAGATGGAAGTATGAACCCACTTTTGAACCAGAAACAGCGGCAGAAGCGCCTGACCTGGGCTACAGAGAAGCAGCACTGGGCTGTTACTCAGTGGTCCAAAGTACTTTTTTTTGGATGAAAGCAACTTTTACATGTCATTCGGAAATCAAGGTGCCAGAGTCTGGAGGAAGACTGGGGAGAGGGAAATGCCAAAATTCCTGAAGTCCAGTGTCAATTACCCACAGTCAGTGATGGTCTGGGGTGCTATGTCAGCTGCTGGTGTTGGTCCACTGTGTTTTCAAGGGCAGGGTCAATGCAGCTAGCTATCAGGAGATTTTGGAGCACTTCATGCTTCCATCTGCTGAAAAGCTTTATGGAGATGAAGATTTCATTTTTCAGCACAACCTGGCACCTGCTCAGTGCCAGAACCACTGGTAAATGGTTTACTGACCATGGTTATTACTGTGCTGAATTGGCCTGCCAACTCTCCTGACCTGAACCCCATAGAGAATCTGTGGGATATTGTGAAGAGAAAGTTGAGAGACGCAAGACCCTACACTCTGGATGAGCTTAAAGAGAATCTGTACTCTAATATTCTTACACTAAAAAGCATACCATTCTATTCCTTATTTTCTCCTGTGCCCCTCTGTGCTGTTTCTGCCACTCTCTGCTGCAATCCTGGCTTGTAATTAACAGTTTTAGGCAGTGTTTACAAACAAACTAACGAGCTTCTAATAGGCTCAGCTAAGCATAGTGTGTGAGTATGCAGGGGGCCTGCAGAGGGTGTGTATCGCTTCTACCAATCACAAGCAGCCCTGTACATTCCACACAATCAAAGCCTTAGCCCGACAAACAGGACAGAGGAAAGATACATTGATTTATTACAGAGACAGTGTAATTAGGAAGAGCTGCAGTAAGCCCCAGCACATTAGAACAGGCATAGGAACTCCTAGGATAGAAGAACTAAGGCTGAAAAAATTGTTACAGAGTCTCTTTAACCTGCCTGGTGTTCTATTAAGATCGCCAGGCAGGCTGCGGGAGGGTTTTTTTTGAATAAAAAAAAAACTATTTCATGCAGCCAACTGAAAGTTGGCTGCATGAAAGCCCACTAGAGGGCGCTCCGGAGGCGTTCTTCCGATCGCCTCCGGCGCCCAGAATAAACAAGGAAGGCCGCAATGAGCGGCCTTCCTTGTTTTGCTTACATCGTCGCCATAGCGACGAGCGGAGTGACGTCATCGACGTCAGCCGACGTCCTGACGTCAGCCGCCTCCGATCCAGCCCTTAGCGCTGGCCGGAACTTTTTGTTCCGGCTACGCTGGGCTCAGGCGGCTGGGGGGACCCTCTTTCGCCGCTGCTCGCGGCGGATCGCCGCAGAGCGGCGGCGATCAGGCAGCACACGCGGCTGGCAAAGTGTCGGCTGCGTGTGCTGCTTTTTATTTGAGCCAAATCGGCCCAGCAGGGCCTGAGCGGCAGGCTCCGGCGGTACTGGACGAGCTGAGCTCGTCCAGACCGCCAAGCAGGTTAAGGCCGCTATTGAAGCATCCTGGGCCTCCATAACACCTGAGCAGTGCCACAGGCTGATTGCCTCCATGCCACGCCGCATTGAAGCAGTCATTTCTGCAAAAGTATTCCCGACCAAGTATTGAGTGCATAACTGAACATAATTATTTGAAGGTTGACTTTTTTTGTTTTAAAAACACTTTTCTTTTATTGGTCGGATGAAATATGCTAATTTTTTGAGATAGGAAATTTGGGTTTTCATGAGCTGTATGCCAAAATCATCAATATTAAAACAATAAAAGGCTTGAACTACTTCAGTTGTGTGTATTTGAATCTAAAATATATGGAAGTCTAATGTTCGCCAGTACAATACAGAAAATAATGAACTTTATCACAATATGCTAATTTTTTGAGAAGATCCTGTATATATATATATATATATATATATATATATATATATATATAAATTTGTATTTGGTGTGCATTGGAAGAGGAGTAGTCTTATACGGCGAGTACATCCCAAACTCTATATTTTAACTGGAAAAGTTAGGGGGTCGTTTTATGTGCCCAGTCGTCTTATACACCGGAATATACAGATAGATCAGTGGCACTCCCACTACTACAATACAAAGCATGCCTCTGTCACCTTTTCCCATGTTGGCCGGAGGCTTCCTCTGCTCCCTCTTAATACCTGGAACACATAAAGCTTGTGTCACACAGAGATGTACAGCTACTACAACAACACACACAACACAAAACCGGGCCTGGATTCACTCAGATATGCCCTTTTCACAAGGAATTCTTTATATTAGGGGGTAAAAGATCACAACACTTGGGTCACATCTGAATACAGTGCGAACTGCTGAAAGGTAATTGGCAGTTGTGTGATTGCTGGCTCATGCTGGATCCCACGGCGACAATAAATAATTAATACACCTCATGTCCTTTATTTGTTTGCAAAAATGTGGATGCTGCATGTCACTGTAATCACAAAACCACTCAGCAACCCTTTCTATGAGCTGATATAAACTATTTGATGGCAGCAAATCCTACTCACTTAATCACAGATAGAGTTTAATCAACCTGGATCGCTATGTTACTTAACCACTTCAGCCTTCAGTCGTTTTCACTTTATGCATCCGAGCAATTTTCACCTCCCATTCATTAGCCTATAACTTTATCACTACTTATCACAATGAACTGATCTATATCTTGTTTTTTCCGCCACCAATTAGGCTTTCTTTGGGGGGGTACATTTTGCTAAGAGCCACTTTACTGTAAATGCATTTTAACAGGAAGAATAAGAAGAAAAACGGAAAAAAATCATTACTTCTCAGTTTTCAGCCATTATAGTTTTAAAATAATACACGCCTCCATAATTAAAACTCATGTATTGTATTTGCCCATATGTCCCGGTTATTACACCATTAAAATTATGTCCCTATCACAATGTATGGCGACAATATTTTATTTGGAAATAAAGGTGCATTTTTTCCGTTTTGCATCTATCACTATTTACAAGTTTAAAATAAAAATTTTTGTTTTTTTATTGTAATGTTTTTTTTTGTTTTTTTTGTACTAAACATTTTATTTGGGTATTTTTGGGAGGGTGGGATGTAAGCCATAGTTTTATAATGTAAATGTGTCTTGAGTTTTATTTTTTTCACTTTTAGTTGTAGTTTTACTTTTTGGCCACAAGATGGCGGCCATGAGTTTGTTTACATGACGTCACTCTAAGCGTAACAAACGCTTAGAGCGACGTATGGGGGACGTTCCAGCCAGAAAAAGCGCAGCTTCCGAGAGAAGCTGTCGTTTTTTCAGCGGGGGAGAGGAATCAGTGATCGGGCACCATAGCCCGATTCACTGATTGCCAGGCTAACGAACCGCGGCCGGGAGCGCGCGTGCACGCGTGCGATCGGCCGCGGGCGGACGCACACATGGCCTCCTGGGCGTAGGTACTACGTCCAGGAGGCCAAAGTAGTTAAAGGATACCCGAAGTGACATGAGGAGATAGACATGGGTATGTACAGTGCCTAGCACCCAAATAACTATGCTGTGTTCCTTTTTTTCTTTCTCTGCCTGAAAGAGTTAAATATCAGGTATGTAAGTGGCTGCCTCAGTCCTGACAGGAAGTGACTTCAGTGCGACCCTCACTAATAAGAAATTCTAAATATAAACCGCTTTCCTAGCAGAAAATGGCTGGACTGGGTCAGCCACTTACATATCTGATATTTAACTCTTTCAGACAGAGAAAGAAAAAATGGAACACAGCATAGTTATTTGTGTGCTAGGCACTGTACATACACATGTCTATCCCATCATGTCACTTCGGGTATCCCTTAAAGGACCCACTATGGCAAAAAACGTCAAAAATTTAAATACATATGTACATTTTTCCCAAATTAAAATGCACTTTAAAGAGGCACTGTAACAAAAAAAAAGTTCCCCTGGGGGGTACTCACCTCGGTAGGGGGAAGCCTCAGGGTCCCAATAAGGCTTCCCCCATCCCTGTAGCTGCAGGCAGACAAGCCTGATAAGTGCGGATTTATTTACCTTTCCTGGCTCCAGCTGGGGCGCTGTTGCGGCTCTCAGCACGGAGTCCGCTCTATTGTCCAGGTGCAGGAGACTTTTCTTCGTTACAGGTTTTCTTTAAAATTACACTTTTCTCCTATGTTCTTGTCACTTACAGTAAGCAGCAATAATCGGACAGATTTGACCAATTTTGGACTAGTCCATCTCCTCACGGGAATTCTCAGGTGTTTATTTTCAAAAGCACTTACTGAATGCCAGTTGCTCAGTTCAACTGGCAAGATAGTGAGCAAATGAGTAGGAAGGTTGGCCGACATCTTTGTACAGATCCATTCCAGGAAGTGCTTTGTAAAGAATAAAGGAGATACTGAAAATCTCTCATAAGGAGATGAACTAGTCCAAAAACCAGTCAGATCTGTCAGATTTTTACTTCCTACTTTAAGCCAATACAACATAGAAGATACGTAATTTATAGCACATTTTCTTTGGGAGAAAAGTACTACTTATATGTATGGGTACACATATATTTTACGCAATAGTGGTCTTTTAAAGTACAACTGTCCTGAGAGGATTATGGAGGCTGCCATATTTCCTTTTAAACAATACCAGCTGCCCTGCGCTGCAGTGGTGTCTGAATCACACACCTGAAACAAGCATGCAGCTAATCCAGTCAATTATCTGCATGCTTGTTCAGCGTCTAAAGTATTAGAGGCAGAGGATCAGCAGGAAAGCCAGGGAATGTGCATTATTTAAAAGGAAATAAATATGGCAGCCTCGATATCCCTCTCAGATTAGTTATCCTTTAATGATCCGATTTCATCTTGAATTTCTTGAATATGAGGCCCTACATTGCAGTGTGATGCAGTAACACAATCAGTGTAATTTGATTGACTGTGGCCTGATAGGAAAACTAATGGTTATTATATATGATAATATAGGAGAGGAAAGCAGTCGCCACCCAGTAATTACCCAATACATGAAGTTGCTCCATACTCACACTAAGTTTCTAAGGGTCAGCACCTCCATATATATATGTGTCTATTATAAGAAAATAGTGAATCATCTGTACTCCTGTGTATACGTCACACAAATCATTTACAGGAATTAACCAATACTGGGACACAAAACATTTTAAAACGTCTATTTTTCAATCCATATAAAAAAGGAAACTGCCTTCCAGTCATATGACACTGCATTAAAGAGGATTTGAACTCACATTTACCATTGTAATAAAATCATTCTTCAGTTACAGCTGTGAAAGCATGTGTTGTTTTCCAGGTTACCACAAGGTGGCGCTGGTTACTTAGAAGTTTGTTTAGTTCTAATGTCAGCTCTGTAGTTTCTGTTAATAGTACAATGTTTTTTTCTTCCTAATTAGATGCCAACTTGATCGTAAATTGAGGTTGTTTTAAGAATTTATGATCAATATGATAGAAACACTGAACTGCAATGTTAGTTTTTGGTCTGTTGTTTCTTCAATCATTTGCAAACGAAATACTGATTTTTTTATTTATTTTTTTGCAGTAACTACAATAGGTGTTTGTTTAGGCCTCTTTCACATTGGGACGTTGCGTTTGATGCGACGTTAAAGTCGCACAACGTGCCCCTAACGCAGCGCATGTAGGTTCTGAAATTGGACGTTATTTTGCACTGCGTTATGTGTCCCTTGGTGCGCCGTTTTCGTAGCATACTGATGGAACGAAAATGGCGCATGCGTTACATAAAAAAAAAAAACATTACTGAGCATGTGCCACACACACAACGTAGCAAATGTATTGCTAAACGCACAGCATGCAGCACTCTCTAAATATTGCTACACGTTACACACAGCGCACTGTGAATGTCGCACAGACTTTGTATTGCTGTGCGTTAGTCTGCGTTATAATTTTTTATAACGTGCGACTTTAACGTCCCACTGTGAGAAAGAGGCCTTAAACTATACAACATGGAATTAGAGTGCACGTTTCTAGAACATAGCTGTAGTCTACACTCAGAACCTCTGTACTGATAACAGAGCAGCAAGGCAAGACATGTATTTAAGGAGACGGGAAATTTGGGCGCAGGGTGAAGCTGAAAAACAGCTCACCCTGCTCCTGCAGCATTAATTACTATTCCCCCTCCAGTGGTAACAGTCCATTGTTAAAGTGAACCTGATGTGAGCGTAATATGAAAGTTACCACATTTGTTTCCTTTTAAAGAACACCAGTCTTCTGGTATCAGCAGTGTCGCAACCCTGAAACAAGCATGTGGCTAATCTAGCCATACTTCAGTCCGAGTAACTGAACTGAATGCTTGTTTGGGGTCTGTGGCTTAAAGTATTAGAGACACAGGGTCAGGGGGACAGCCACACAACTTGCATTGCTTCAAAGAAAATAAACATGGCAGCCGCCATAGCTCTCTTACCTCGTGTTCCCTCTAAGCACACTCTCTGTTCTAAGCCGAGATATCGAACGTTAACTCCAAAACATTACAGTGATGCAATATGGGACCATTTAGTTATGAAAAAGGTGACTTACCACTAGGGGGAGTCTTGGGGACTGCTGTAGGTGTCTTTGAAGGGATTCTGGATGTGCTGATTGGAACTTTGGCTGCTGGCTTCACACCGGCATGCTCGATTCCATCCTGCAATTCATGAGAAACGTCATCTTCCAGCAAATTTAAAACCGTAAGGCAAGATTAATCAAAACCAGGGCCATGGTGAAGCCAATGTCCAGATCAAGAATTCTGATTGGTCACATTGAACAACCACTCAACTTCAGCAATGCTATGCTCGATTCCATTTTTGACTGCTCTGCATTGTAAAAAGTCACTCTCCATCCCACCTTACTGACCATACAAGGTTTGGAACTATCCAAGTGCTCATGTGTTCTGCTTAGAATTTCTGCTCATGTAGATTCAAAAGTGTTATTTGTTTTACTGTTCCAAGTCTTTGCTAAATGATGGCTGCCGTGGAGTGTGCTGGTGACAATAGTGTCAAATTGGTAAACATCGGTATGGCACCAGGCAGACCACCTTATCACAGGTCACGTTTTCTAGAGAAAACAGCCATGGAGCTAGGACTTTCCTGCATCATTTAGCCTGGAGAGGGCATTTGGGCAGTCTGATTAGGTGACAGATTTGTAAGGTTTTGATTTGCTGGTCATGTTCATGTAATAAAGCAGGAAGTGATCAGAGCCTTACAAATCTAGCAGCTGATCACATACATGATCCATGAGAAAACATTCCTTTCAATCCAAAACCACCCTTAAAGAATATGCTGTAGACTCTTCCCTAGGTTTCAGTCAGTAACTGGCTTTTAATAGGGACAGTTTGAAGTGCAATCCCAGGAAGTATTACATTTTCCAATTCCCCTACTGACCCCAGCAATAATACTGATTAACATCAGAAGTAATTACAAATACCCAATCTTCAGCCCATGGTCACCTGACCATTGCCAGCCCTCCCCAAAGTGGAGGCAAGACACTGTATCCCATAATAATGCAGTCTCCCTTTACCTCCTACAGAGAGGGACGTAACCAAGACCACCACTCTCCCTCACATCAAGTAATGGTTTATGGGAGAGGGTGTGGCCTAGATCAGCAAGCTCCTGGAGGGTGCACCTGGTAGCTCAAGAAAGAGGAAAGCCCATCAGTAATCACGTTTTTATCTGGAAGCTAAAAGGTTCTAGGAATAGATGTATTATTAGGAATGCAGATGAAATATTTAAGGGGGGGGGGGGGGGGAAGAGAGATAGTGAATTGTAATAATTCCTAGAATTACATTGTAAGTCACTTAATTCATCAGGATACTAACTGAGTAGCAAGCATAGTAAACAGAAACTGAGCATTGGAAGGAAGAGCACAATATCACAGGTTGCTTTCAGTGTCAGCTACTGGGGAAGACATCGATTTTGGATGGAGATAAAGGCTGGGAGTGATTTGAGATTGTGAGCTTCCCATCACTTTTAAGAAGGCACCAATGACATTAAAGTGAACCTCCAGACTAAAAATCTACTCAGCAGCACTGAAGGCCTGGTGTTTCTTTACCAGTTTCCCAGCATCAGAACGTTGTTTTTCTTACGTAAGCCTCATTTTTAGCTGCACAGAAGAAAACTGCCCGGGCATTTTCTCCCTGATGTTGTGCAAAGCATGATGGGCTTTCTGATGTTGTTGTTCTCGTTCTGCTGTTGGTGCAATTGGTGCAATTTTTTATTTTTTTTTTATTTTGAATTTGAGATTAGAAGCCTAGCGCATGCAGCTGGGAGGGGTGACCAGGACACAGGACAGTTGGAACTGTGTCTCATGCTCCCTGTCACCTCCTTTCAACTAAAAAGATGGCTGCCCTCATGAAATAGAAATAAATGTGCCTTTTCTTTTAAAACAGGGTGGTCAAGAAATTACCTATCTATTTTAATTAACATACCTGATGTAACTTAATGACAGTATGTTTGTTTAGGCTGAAGTTCCCCTTTAAAGAAGACCACCATGAACAGCATTGGATAAGAGTACTCCATACAATGCTTTGTCTTGTAGAATTTATGAGCGGGACAATGAGGGGAGAGGCAAGCAAGGTGTGGACAAGTTCACACAATATTCTCATGCCTACATACAGTATCTGTGTGTGAAACAATGCAGATGTCAGGGAACACACACCTCAGTAACCTGTAATGCTGAGAATACACAATCGTTTTTTTTTCAGCAGATTAACCGGCCAATCGTTTTTTCAGACCAATTTTCCAATAGTTTTTCTGATCAATTTACATTCACGTCTAAGAGAAAATCGGTCAGAAAAACAAACAAAATCAGATCATACCTGTTGGAAATGATCTATCAGTCCATCTATCTACCAAAAAAACTCATCTACTGTATGTGCCATGTATTTGCTCAGCATAAGACTGAATTAACTTAATTTCTGTGGTCAGTGTCACTTTAAAGGATAACTGAAGGGAGAGGAATATGAAGGCTGCCATATTTATTTAATTTTAAGCAATACCAGTTGCCTGGCTATCCTGCTAATCCTCTACCTCTATTACTTTTAGCCGTAGCCCCTGAACAAGCATGCAGCAGATCAGGTGTCTGTGACATTATTGTCAGATCTGACCAGATTAGCTGCATGCCTGTTTCTGGTGTACTTTAGACACTACTGCAGCCAAATATATCAACAGGGCTGCTAGTAAACTGGTATTGCTTAAAAGGAAATAGATATGGCAGCCTCTGTATTTTCACTTCAGTTATCCTTTAAGGCAGGAGTCATACTAGTGGTGGATGCCAGGTCTTCCCCAGCATTCCCATCACCAGGTGAGCATAAGAGGAATGCCAGCACGAATGCAAACCCGGAAGTCCCACTAAATGTCAGGAAACAGCTCATGGAAATGACAATATGGCATACGTTCTGCCTTTAGCCTTACGCTATTTGAGAAAAAGGATCAGCACAAGTGGCATTAAATAAAATTGGCAGCATACTCTCCCTACCTCTCTCATATCCTCTCCCTACAGCAGTCTATGTCAATAGACGCTACCTAAAGGTGCGTACAAACGCACTATTTGTGTCACCCATCAGGATAAAGCTTTCTTCTTCAAGTGACACCGCTGGTAATGAGCGCTGTACACACACACAGCCCTGACATATAACAGAAATGGCATACTGTTGTTTTACGGGCAGGGAGGGGCAATGGCACAGTGCCATTTCAATTAGTGTGTGCACATAGCTTTACATGCACTGAAGATAACATCTATTTTTTATTCATAATATGCTCAGTTTCTATTGTCCGGGTCTATAACAGCTTTACTTTAAGTCTCCGCCCATGCTTATCAATAGGTGATTACATCAGAGAATTTCAGCTGAAGCATAGATTAGTAAATAGTATTAAAACTGATTAGTGAGGGATTCAGTGAGAGTAGGAAAAACATGGAATGAGGAGGAGAATACAGCTGGACACAGCAAGCTTTTCTTATAGGGTCAGCAGCTAGCTCACACTGGAGCTTCTCTTACCTTTGCACGTGTCGGGGTGCTCAGTGGGCGGTACGAGGCAGGGGACGCCCTCTGTGTGACGGTCCTCGTGGGAGGGACTGTCGGACTGGCAGTTTTTTTCTGGGCGGTGGTGTTAGCAGAGGGGGATCGTTTGGGGATTGTGGAAGTTCGGGCTGCAGAGTGTTTGGCAAGGGATGGAGTTGAAGATGTCTTCAGAACGTGAAACAAAACATTAACATGAACAGAAAAATGAATGGTAAACGGAAAGAAAAAGGAAAATGAACCAAAATAATCTCGGAATGATGGGAGTTCTAGATCAGGAATTAAAATTGCGTCTCTATGAACCCACTGAGGGCTATTCTGCAGCTCTCCTTGTCTGAGGAGACGTTACCAGTACAGATTAGAGATTGGTCAGCGATATGCAAGTAGTTCTGAGTGGATGCAAACCTTATGTTCATTTTATGCAGCTTGAAACTGCTGCGGTCAAATGCACTAGCTGTTTATTTTGATTGATCCAATTCCAAGCTGGCAGTTTGTATTAGCTCAAAATGATGAGTATTTCACTGACATTCTATTAACAGCCAGCTGACTGATATCCCGTCCCCTTCTGTCATTTTCTAAGCATTCTGCCCATCCATGTACTATGCCGCAGCCTGCTGGTCTGTACAGGCCAGGCTAACAGTAATTGCTACTCTTCTGGCTGTAATTCAATCCTCTGGCCATAAAACCTTCACCTGGAACAAGTATACAGTCTCAGGGGGGCCAATGGGTCATATTTGCATACTTTTCCAGGTAAAAGGTGAAAGTACATCCACATTACCAACAAATCCACAGGCAGGTCAATTTCTTTCACGACAGGTTTACTTAAAAGCAGGTTTGCGTTAGCACCTAAAAGTGCAGTTTGTTTAAAGAGGAGAAGCATTCAAAAGATAGATCATTATAGTAGGGTGCTTCATGTTGGAAGTGGTATTAGTTCTATACCTGAAACACTCTGCCGGGTACCTAATTTTGGCACCAGTGTTTAGCTATTGTATAGCCAGAATGAGCCGACCTGCAGCCTTCCTCCCCCAATGTTTAATTCTTTAGGGACCGGCTGCTTAGCCCCCTCCCCCCCAATGTTTAACCCTTTGGGGACTGGCTGCCTAACCCCCCTTAAGAACCAGGCCATTTCACATGGGGGGGCGCATTTGGTGGGGTCAGGCAGCCGGACCCCCAGTATAGTAGCTAGGCATGGTGTCCCCAGTATAGCCAGGTGTCCCCCATATTGCCAGCAGCCTTTCCTCACCTCCCAGGCTCCAGTGATGAGCAGCTCTAGCCCCCTATATGCTGGCCGGCATCCTCGCTCGCACTGCCGTTAAGTTCCGGGTCGTGGCTTGATGACGTCATCAAGCCGGGACCCGACACTTAACGCAGAGTGGGGATGCTGGCCAGAGCGAAGGGACGACTGGCGGAGGAACGTCAGGATGGCGAGTCCCCATCCTCTTCTTCCCCTCAGACCACCGCTGCCAATTGGGATCACTACGATCCGCCGGCGATCGTAGTGATCATGTGATCAGGAGCCAATTGTGATGGCTCCTGATCACTGAGGGGAGATGGCAGCTTAATCTCCCCTCTCAGGTGCGCACAATTGCGTCGGGAGTGCAAATGGCAGGTGGCGTAAATCTTATGCCGCATCAGGCTTAGGCAGCCACAGGTGCAGCGTAGGATTTACTACACGCCGTCCGCCCCCCAGTGCACTATAGATTACCTGTCCGTGTCCGCCGCTGGCTCCATCCATACATGCGCCCCACGTGGTTGCCAGAGAAATGTGGGCACTTGTGTGATGTCACACATGCGCCCACATGTATACCGAAAAACATGTGGGGCGCGTGTATGGACGGAGGATGGCGTCTGCCATGTCAGCAGAGGTCACAGACAGATAATGTATAGTGCACTGGGCACTGGGGGGGGGCACAATAAACATTAGGGGGGACAACATTGGGGGTTTGGTTGCTCGTCCCAATATTGCTCGCTGTTACCACCACGCACCCCTCTGACCACGTCGGCCCGACATCTTGCAGCAGGTCCAATCGACATGCTCGGCCCAAAATTGGTCGCATCGTCGATTGGGCATGCTCTTGATGGCACCATTTTTCATCCAATTAATTATAATAATCGTACTGGGAGGTCGATCAGCCGCAAGTCGCCTGAAGTATGGCCACCTTTAGTGTCAGGAGCCACAAAGGGGTTAATGATGGGGAAGTTAGAGTTGTTTACACAAAGGAAATTTAAAAATGAGGGGACCGGTTAGAGATAAGCGATCAACAAAAAATAAAAGTGGACATCGTAATGCATCAGTAGCCATATTTTACAAATTCTCTACTGGCTTTGCCACGGCACCAAGTTTGCCAGACGTGAAATAGCGAACTGCCTATTTTATAAACTTTTAGTTCCTGCATTATAGAAATGTTGCAGTGGGTCAATTGTGGCCTCCTCACCACTGACGTCCTTTGCTTGTCTGCCAACATCTCCTCCAGGGAGGTCAGGTCATCTGGTAACCACTAAGCCACATCATAGAAGGCAGGGCCATCTGCAATCAATGCCACAACACCTGCCTACTGCAAACGGATAGGCTGTCAATCAATAAGGAGGGCGTGGCTTTGTGGCAAGCACTGCAGTTTGCCTTGATGCCCATGATATGGGTGGAGCTAGTCGTTGCGAGTACTGACGTGGGAGATGGGAGGAGTGTGAGGAGGAAGCGGCCACCATCAACCTACTTTTAGTTACTTTTATTATGTACTTGTGTTTTCTTTTCTTTTAAAAATGGTAAGGATTTTAATACAAATATTTGATTTGAATTTTAGAACATTTGCACTTTAATTCTTGATCTAGAAACAGAAAGCAGCAACCAAAATAAAACATAAAAATAAAGCATTGTGTGATGGAGAAAAGAAGGGCCCTGCCTCTCTGTTATGGTTATGGGTGGAGATGCTTTGGCTGACAGATACGCATTTCACACACATTGCTCCATAACAAGCAGCTGTCAGCACTGCCGCCAGGCTCTCCATTACTAACAGGAAATGCTCTTCCCAGAGAGATGCTGCTTATAAGATGATCAGCGGATGTAGTGACACTAGAATGTTAATAGTGCTCTTACACATGGCTAGGAGGGGAGGGGGGACATCGGGGATGTTCCTGGCAGTGAAGAGAATCTGGAATGTACGGCTGAGTTATCCCAGAATTCCACAGTTTTATTTATAATATTCCCAACAAACAACACTTTATCGAAATGCTCTCGTTCGTGTCAGGAACTGGAGTCTAGCTGGTGACACCAGTTCATTCCATTCACAGAAAAGAAAACAGATGTGTCTTAAAAGGGCACTATGGCGAAACATTTTAAAATTTAAAATATGTGCAAACATATACAAATAAGAAGTTTCTTCCAGAGTAAAATGAGCCATAAATTACTTTTCTCATATGTTGCTGTCACTTACAGTAGGCTGTAGAAATCACAAGACAGAAGTGACAGGTTTTGGACTAGTCCATCTCTTTATAGGGGATTCTCTATATTTATTTTCAAAAGCACTTAGTGAATGGCAGTTGCTCTGTCCAACTGCCAAAAAACTGTGTAGCGAGCAGGGAAGCTGGCAAACATCATTGTTTAAATCCTTTTTAGGGAATATCTTTATAAAGAATGAAAGCCTTGCTGAGAATCCCCTATGAAGAGATGGACTAGTCCACAACCTGTCACTTCTGTCCGATTTCTACTACCTACTGTAAGTGACAGCAGCATAGGTGAAAAGTAATTTATGGCTCATTTTACTCTGGAAAAAACATACCGTACTTCTTATTTGTCTATGTTTGCACATATTTAAAAATTTTCGCCATAGCGCCACTTTAATAAAAGGTAGTATGTATTGGCATCATCATCCTGGGAACGCTCCATAGCAGTGGTAAGATACAGGGGCAATGAAGCTAAGTGACCCACTCTCACTTTCTACTGATAGCAATATAAAAAAGCCCCTAAACCCTTTGCTCTTTATGCAAATATTAATGTTACTAGGAAAAGTAGTGTGAGCTCAGCCTCACTGCGCAGGTCGTGTTCGTTCATGCATAGAAGTGCAGCCGCTAAACTTTTGTGGGAGCCAGCGCTGGTTCAGTGGTCGGGAGGAAGGCATAGGAAGCTCCTGGAAGATCCAGAGCCTTTCCTCTACAGAGGCAAGTACAGTACTTTTTATCATATGGGTCTCACAGGTTTAGATGGCCCATCTATTACTTACATTAAAGGACACCCGAGACTAAAATAAACTAATGAAATAAACAATTGTATCTATCTTCCTTCTCCAAAAAATGACTTTATAAGATATTTAATCGTTTTATTTTATGTTTAAATCTACTTTTTAAGTTTTAACTTTCTTATTGTTTTTTCTCAATGACACATTCATTGAAGTATGCCAGATGAACAATTGACTTTTTTTTAATCTCTTTCCTGCTTTCAGAAGCCATTTTCTGTTGGGAAAGTGTTTTATAGTTGGAATTTTTTATCAGTGAGGGTCACACTGTGGTCACTTCCTGTCTGAGTCAGGACTGATATTTAACTCTTTCAGGCAGAAAAAGTAAAGAAGGAACACAGCATAGTTATTTGTGTGCTAGTCACTGTACATACACATGTCTATCATCATGTCACATGTCACTTCAGGTATCCTTTAAGGATTTGAGCCCCATTTTTACATAATGGCATGCTACTCAAGGTCTGTCCAAATAATAGTCATCTAGCCATACAGCAAGTGCCTGTGTATATCTCTGTTTGAACCAAGTATTTATAAGAAGAAAATGTTCCCACTGCTTCTAAAGTGTCCCTTCTGTTCGTGGTTGAAAATTGCCCCTCTGCACTCACTATCTTCCTTGTGAAAACAGCTCTGTAGCAACCACTGAGTGCCAGAGTACAGGCTATCCCGAGTCAGTTTTACAATAAGCAATGGAAGGGACATGCTTGTATTTATAATGGAAGTATTGTTGATCAGAACTTAATTTTAACCACAGTGGCAATATAAATATACTAATACTTCAGGGCTTAATGCAGATTGCAACCTTCGACTCTGAAACCACTGGTACGCATGAATATTAACCATCAGTCTGTGCTGTATGGCTTCGGATGAACTGCATCTTTAGCATCAATACTCTCGTGCTTACCTGCCCGGCCTTCTCCTGGGTGTCCCCTTCATGCTTCTCTTGTTCATGAGCTGAAAGAATAAAATATACCGAAAGTTACTACAGAATGTTGCTTGGTGGGATAGCAGGAGCCACTTGCCATGAGGACAACACTGAGCCACTCTGTAGGCCAACTGACTGTGGGAGCCATCCATTAATTAGGATCAGTGACGTCACCTGACATGGAAATGTGATATCAGGTCTACCGAGGACTCCATGTTTTAGGGAACCCACTGAAATGGCAACAGCGAGTATTTCTCCTTACCACAATGAAAGATGCATTCCTCCTCAGGTTATGTGGGAAACTAGCCATACTCGCTAAATGTGCATGAACAATGCATCCTCCAAACAACTTTCTGGACAAAGGAACTTTTTTTCTTATAAAACCACTAGATCACCAATGACTGGCCAGGTAAAACAAACAAGACCAATCGGTGTTAAGCACACTAAATCATCATTTTTCCCCCTTAAAGTTCAACTCAAGGAAACCTTTTGTAAACCTCTCTGCTGCCCCACACTCAAGTAACAGTAAAAGTGGCCATACACACGTTAGATTAGCAGCAGAAAGATCATCAGATAGATCTCTGATCTGTCTGATGTGTTTAGGAGCATTTTTTACCAGGAACAGATTTCCAATAGATTTCAGTATGCAATCTATTGAAAAATCGATCTGATGGCATCTTTTTGCCATCAGATTTCCATTAGGTCCAATGGAAACTGATAAGCCATCTCAACAGATTTTCCTAGACTTTCCAGCATGTCAGATCGATAGAAATTGATCGAATTCGATCGAAATCGGCCGCAAATCGATCGATTGGTCAATTGATTTGCGATCAATCGATTTCGATCGATCGGCTGAGTATATGGGCCCCTTAAGAAAGGTCCAAGGTCCCCCAAACTCCTGCTTTGTTTCTCAGGTTAAGGGGTAATATCGGCCATCCTGAGTGCACTGCTTCTTCCTGTACCAGCCTGGTTTCCCACTATCTGGAAGCTGCCTCCATGCCACACCTCCCACCCATAGGGAACAATTGGAGGGGAAGGTTGAATGTCTCTGGACTCTTCCACAAAAGGCATATACCACAGCCCCTCTCTTCCTTAGAGCGCAACAGGAGGGTAGGATGTATTGCTCACATAGCCCTGCTTCCTTCCTATAAGCAGTGACAATTTCAGGGGTGATATCACATCCTCTGTGGGTACAGCTCGGTTTTCGATTGGTCACTGCCTCCATGGTGAACAATGAGAAGGAAGCAGACTGGTAAGCAGAGCCGGCCTTTGGGGGTGGCAAGTGGGGCAATCGCCCCAGGCCCCGCGCCTGAGGAGGCCCCGCACCCTCTGCAGTGCTGGGGAGAGCGGGCATAGTTGTTAAAACTCACGTGTCTTTGATGCTCACAGCCACCATCTATTTCCTCTCCCAGCATCTATGCATTGGTAACAGCGCCCCCTGGGATGACGTGACCGCATGTCACCACAGGGGGGCACCGTTACCAATACACAGATGCTGGGAGAGGAACTAGATGGTAGCTGTGAGCATCGGTGAAGACACGTGAGTTTTAACAACTATGCCCGCTCTCCCCAGCACTGCAGCCACCTTATCTAACCTGTACTGCAGGGCACCTACCTATCTAATCTATACTGCAGGGCATCTACCTATATAATCTATACTGCAGGGCATCTACCTATATAATCTATACTGCAGGGCACCTACCTATATAATCTATACTGCAGGGCATCTACCTATATAATCTATACTGCAGGGCATCTACCTATATAATCTATACTGCAGGGCACCTACCTATATAATCTATACTGCAGGGCATCTACCTATATAATCTATACTGCAGGCACCTACCTATATAATCTATACTGCGGGGCACCTACCTATCTAACCTATACTGCAGGCTGGCACCTATATAATCTATACTGCAGGGCACCTACCTATCTAACCTATACTGGAGGCACCTACCTATCTAACCTGTACATTGTGTGCTTCCACAACGTGTATCCATAGCATATGTCTCTAGGCCCCGCATATGACACTCGCCCCAGGCCCCGTGTACTCTAAGGCCACCTCTGCTGGTAAGCTTATAATGCCCCCTACCCACAATCCCTTGCATTGTTGCAAAATACCATGTTAAGCATCATATAAAGCTCAGAAAAAAAGTTACATTGTCTCCAATATGACTGAACCACTACGCCTGACACGGCTACTTAACTGTTCACCCCCTACTGCAAATTACAAGAGGGCTGGTGATTGGCATTGTGTACCATCAGAGATTACCAACAATATGCAACCAATACCAGCAGTACCAGTGTGCCCCAGTTAACAGATCACTGATCATCTCCATGCACCCCCCCCCACACACACACACACACACACACCTCCCAGAAGAAGCTATATAGGCCATTGTCTTTCTGTCAGAAGGTATAGCTGCTTTCACTTCTATATAATAATCATATTTGTTGTTTTTTTTTCAATAGGAAAATTAAAATGATTCATGCCAAGGACCCCAAAGCTCATTAACGTGGTCATTGAGTGACTGTGTGTCAAGTGGGCGGAACCAAAAAACAAATACATACCTGGGCATAACTGTACATACAAATATTCATATGTAATATTTCATAATTATAGGATTAAAAAAAGTTACATTATTCTTATACTTAATAAAAAGACACTTTACATTCCCTTTAAGTAACGAAAAGAAAGATGTCAGTTTGCCATAAGTACTATAAGGCGTAAGAACATGCTATAAGGACTGTTATTATACAGCTGCTCCCAGCCTCTGGTCAGTAGTGAAGCTTGCAAACATTCCAGCATGCAAATCATTGTTAGTCAGGAGGTTCTGTGCCAAAGTCAAACACCTGCCGCTAATCCAAAACCGCCAATCAAATCTACTCTACTTATATAGGTCCCTCATAACATCCTTATGCTAACGCTACATCTGATCTTCTGATAGATATATAAGCAATGCAGCATCATGTTTTGTCAGATACAAGAAAAGAAGGAGGAAAAAAGAGGCAAAACCGTGTGTGTGTGTGTGTTGTGGTGTGGTGTGTATGGTGAGTGTGTGTATGTGGTGTATGTATGTGTGTGTGTGTATGTGGTGTGTGTGTGTATGGTGTGTGTGTGGTGTATGTGAGGTGTGTGTGTATGGTGTGTGTGTGTGTAGTGTGTGTGTGTGGTGTGTGTGTGTCTGTGGTGTGTGTGTGTGTATGTGTGGTTTGTATGTGTGGTGTCGGTGTATGGTGTGTGTGTGTGTGTGTGTGTGTAGTGTGTGTGTCTGTGTGGTGTGTGTGTATGGTGTGTGTGTGTGTATGGTGTGTGTGGTGTGTGTGTATATGTGTATGTGTGGTGTGTGTGTGTGTTTGTGTGGTGTGTGTGTGTGTGTAGTGTGTGTGTGTGTGTGTGTGTGTGTGTATGTGTGGTGTGTATGTGTGGTGTGTGTGTGTGGTGTGTGTGTGGTGTGTATGTATATGTGTGTGGTGTATGTGTGTGTGTATGTGTGGTGTGTGTGTGTGGTGTGTGTGTGTGTGTGTGGTGTGTATGTATATGTGTGTGGTGTATGTGTGTGTGTATGTGGTGTGTGTGTGTGTGGTGTATGTGTGGCGTGTATGTGTGGTGTATGAAGTGTGTGTGGTGTATGTGTGGCGTGTGTGTATGGTGTATGTGTGGCGTGTGTGTGTGACGTGTGTGTGGCGTGTGTGTATGTATATGTGTGTGGTGTATGTGTGTGGTGTATGTGTGTGTATGTGGTGTGTGTGGCGTGTGTGTGTGTGGTGTATGTGTGGCGCGTGTGTGTGTGACATGTGTGTGTGTGACGTGTGTGTGTGTGTGGTGTGTGGCGTGTGTATGTGGTGTGTATGGTGTGTGTGTGTGTGTGTGTATGGTGTGTGTGTATGGTGTGTGTGTGTGTGTGTGTGTGTATGTGTGGTGTGTGTGTGTGTGTATGTGTGGTGTGTGTGTTAACACTCAGGAATGAGACTGTGCAGATAACTGAAACACCACCAACTCAAAATGTACATCAAAAAGAAGACTTTAATGCCCAATTTCAGTCATTTTCCCTATCCCGTACCACAACAGATGAGGGGCATACACCATCTTCAACATACGCACTCTGCAATAATCCCCAACATCACAAAGCTCCCTTCCTAAAGAAGCTAACAGACGAATGGGGGGGGGGGGGGTGGCTGTACAGTCTTTCACTCTCTCAAACAGCATAAAGTGAAATGAGGCGAGTAAAGGTGCACAGCAATTAAAGAAATCCTGATAGTGCAATCTTCGTGTACTTGCGTAACATGAGGAATACCTCAAGTATATGTTTGCAGTACATGTGCTCCATTCAACATTCTACTATACAGAATTGTTCATGGTCACTTTGACAGTATTCACAGTTGCTATTTAAAGGGAAACCGAGGTGAGAGGGATATGCAGGCTGCCATATTTATATTTTATTTAAAGAGAACCCGAGGCAGGTATTTGAAATCTTAAGAGACCACAGAGACATGTCCTGTGTATATTAACATGCCTCTGGGTCTCCCTATTACCGCCTCTAGTCCCTCCCGGGGTCTCCTGCGCCCCCCTGTAAAAATCACCAGGCTAGCGACAGTCTCCTTTTTCGTTAGCCGTCTATTTACCTTCTGTATGTCATTCAATGTGCGCTCCCCCACCTCTGTCCCCGCCTCCAGCGAGCTTCCTCCAATTGGAAGCTAAGCCGCGACCCAGGAAGTACCTCCCAGGTCATGGCTTAGCTTCCGATGGCTTAAGCTCACAGGAGGCGGGCAGAGGCGGGGGAGCGCACACTGAATGACATACAGAAGGTAAATAGACGGCTAGCGACAAGGAGACTGTCGCTAGCCGGGCGCTTTTTACAGGGGAGCACAGGAGACCCTGGGTTTCCAGGGTTTTGACTCAGACACTACTTATGCCAGAAGATCAACAGGGATGCCAGGCAACTGGCATTGTTTATAAGGAAATAAATATGGCAGCCTCCATATCCTCCTCACCGGGGTTCCCTTTAACACATATATACCTATTCAAAAAACGAAAAATCTTTAGTGTCCACTCTTCTGAAAGTCTATAGGGAAATTTTGTTGCAGTCATGCACGACCACCCATTAACAAAGCCACCAGAATAAACCGCTTACAGCCACTAACTGCAAACCATGCACAACTATATTGTAAGACTCCACATAGAAGAAAAGAATTCCAGTACTTTTATTAAACACCAAACCACAATGGCTGGAAGTTTCAGTGAGGCCGTGACTATGTTGTAAGCCTGTCTCTGCATGACTTGCTAATTACCAAAGAATATATATCGGGCAGCCAGACCGAGCGGAAGATCAGTATAAATACCAGAACGCTTGCTGGCATCATTAACATTAAGCTGATCTGTATTTGTAGATTATACCAGGGCTATTTTGTCTATCTATCCCATCAGCCTGTATTTATATGCCTTATGTTTACAAGGAGTGGAATGTTTACTTTCCATTCCGCTAGGATGCAAGCGGCCCTAAATACAGTTTAGAAGCAGCGGCCCCCAAACAGGACACGCTTAACTGGTGACATCATGGCAGATGTCAAGAATTAACCCCTTCTATGGATCTGACTGCAGGGCTAGGAAGTTAAATATATGGACAAGTCTGTATGGGCAATTCCAGAAAGCTTGTTAACTTAAAAATGTAATAATATATATTGCAAAACAAAGATAATTCCAAATCCATTGATACTAAATCGGTTGACTAGAAGCTGTTCCACTTTGGTCAAGGGAACCATCCAATCATAGTTTAGGAGGACCAAGGAGAAGAGCTCTACATGCAAGTTCTGAGGCTCCGCCCATGTCATAGATTTATGCCAATGGTTCACAGATAACTGAATACAGATACAAATTATTCACAGCACCTAGAACCAGCAGCCAATCAGAACACAGGCTCATCACCGAAAATTCAAACACATTTTCACTTTCTTGTTTTTTATGATTCGGAATGTCTTCACAGCAGACCAGGTTTCAAGCAAAGAGGGTTTCAGAATTCGTACACCAAGCGTTTCACTCATCAAGTGAAGAGGGCACCAATTTATAGTTAAAGAGAGAAAAATCAAACACTATGGAGTCGAAGAAAATCTAGTAAGTTTTTCTTTAAGGGATTTAAAGCCAAATGTCTAAGTGCCTCTCAGTGTTAGATGAGCGTATGTGGATGTCCGCAGCGGACAGACATGCAGTGAGGTGAGGGTGGGGATGAACATGCAAGCATGTCATGCTCTGGGTGACGTTAAACCAACCAATGGGAGCCACACTGGGATTAAGTGGTGAGGAAAGGATAAGATAGGGATGTTTGCAATTCTGGTGCATCCTTCAAGCAAGTTAGGAAAGCGGAAGGCAGCCCTGAAAGGTTGGAGAAGGCTTTCTTAGGCCATCCATATTAGAAGACAACTGGAAACACACCTTTAAGTACAGGAACTCGACTGACAGGTATTCCAGAGCCATGTAGAGGTAACCGTTTTCTAGGGGTTGTCACAGACTCGACAGCAACAGGAGAAGGCTGCTCTGCAATCTCTTCATCTGGTGTGTATCCAGTTTCACATGGTTCCACTTTCATTTCCCCATCTATGGTCTTGTTCGGATCAATCTCCACCTGGTAGACAGACACAGATGGCCGAGTACGAGGGAGTAATAACTGGTCTTCTCCTGCAAAGTGGTCAGATGACATGTCAGCATTTTGCTCCTCAGCTTCATCCTCCTGCTTATTGCTAACCTCCGTAAAAACAGAACCATCAACCATTTTAGGACTTTCTTCCAGAAAACTCTCAGCCACAAGACCGTTTGTGTGAGGATTTCGTTCAAGAGGAGACTCTTCCCCAATATCCCTTGTGGGCGTAATGTCCTGCTCCAGCTCTCCACCTTCATCACTGTGCCCTTCCCATGAGATGTGGTTGCCCTCATAACCATCTTGGTCACACTCTTTGCCATTTACTTCCTTGGATAAGTCATGGAATTTATCATGCTTTTCAGAAGGTTCTGTAATCTCGCTATTTACACCTGTCCAGCCTGGACTGATGTCTTCGAAGGTGTCTCCAGGAGCAACACAAAAGTCTTCAGGGTGCGCTTCCTTTTGTGGCAGATCAGAAGATTCTGAAATGTCCAGCGCTTCCTGCTGCAAATCTGATTCTGAAGGGCTCCTGGCAGGTTCCTTGGTCTCTGTCCCTTCAGTGGCTGCCAAAGGTTTTGGGTTTGGATAAAAGTGGCAAAATTTGATGGAACAAAATAAAAAATGTAATGAATGTGGATTAATGATACGGGTAACAAGGTAACAACTTCTAACACAGGCTGGATAGATGATCATGGGGCCAGATAGTCTATGCCCATTTAAAAAAGTAGGTCTGCAGCCTAACTTTTTAGCGCATTATACATTGTCGTCAATGAAAGCTTACGTTTCCTGGCCCCATAAAAGTTTTTGTTGGCCATAAACATTTGTCTAATGGGCTTCTGAACTCTCTAAATTTTTTTCCACCTTATTGTATCAAGTTCTAAGAAAGACAAAGGATTAACTTTATATTATTTGTAAAAACTACATTACCTAATAAAACCAGGACCTCTACTGGACACTTATGCTTTATGGGCTAAAGTCTAAGTGCACTCATTAAAGGGTCTTAATGTTGTGTCCTGATCAATAATGTAGCACACTTGATTTATTGATTTTAGGACAATTTTAGGATACTGACATGTCATCCCCTTAAAATAAGTGGTCATTCTGTGCCTATAATGACAGCAAACTAACTACAATTCACAAGGATCTAAAAATCTTTTAGACACTGAATCAAAAAAAAAAAAAAAAAAGTATGAAAGAAAAGAGTCTCATATTTTTATTTTCAGTTTCATACCTTTTTTTCTACAACATTGCATCATTCTCTAATATTTGAAGCTTACAAACCACACTCTGTATTTTAAACTATGAAGCAGAGCTAATGAGACCTTTAAACTTCCATGCAATAAAACCTTATCTGAAGTTGTCTTTCACCGTTTCTTTGATGTGTAAGTGCTGACAGAAAACAGCTCTGTAGCTGACCCAAGTTGGGTCGAATGGCTCAGAGAAGCTCTTTTGCATATTGCATAGATAACAACTGAAGTTTCTTAACTCTTCCTGTACTGGAAACAATATGAGACTCATATTTGCTATGAATGTTCGATTTCTTAGCTGTACTACACATACAATTATCTCATAAGTTTATTATCACTTTAGATTCCCTTTAAAGAAAACCTGTAACAACAAAAAGTTCCCCGGGTGGTACTCACCTCAGTAGGGGGAAGCCTCCGGATCCCACTCCTCGGTCCTACGGCGGTCTTGCTCTGGCCCTCCGAACAGCGGGGATGTAAATATTTACCTTCCCGGCTCCAGCGCAGGCGCAGTATCGGCTCTCCGCTCGGAGATAGGCGGAAGTAGCCGATCGCTGTCGGGCCGCTCTACTGCGCAAGTCTCCTGCACCTGCGTAGTAGAGCGGACCCGACAGAGATCGGCTATTTCCGCCTATCTCCGCGCTGAGAGCCGCAACAGCGCCCCCGCTGAAGCCAGGAAAGGTAAATAAATTCAGCTTGTCAGGCTTGTCAAGCGTGGATTACCGGAGACTTCGGGGGAGCCGGCGCTGGATTGCCTGCAGCTACAGGGGAGGGGGAAGCCTCATTGGGACCCTTAGGCTTCCACCTCCCGAGGTGAGTACCCCCCAGGGGACATTTTTTTTGTTACAGGTTCTCTTTAAAACTGCAAATGCAGGTATTGATAATGCTTGATTGATAATAGATAGGTTTTAAGACAGGTGCAAAGCTGAAGCTCTCTTGTGGAAGTTCAACCTACTATTGTTTTGTCAGCATAATCATGTTCTGTGATAGGATATACTCCCTTCAAGGGAAACCTGTAGTAAAAAGGACGATGGCAGCTTCCATCTGTATTTCTTTTTCACCTTTTTTTTGTTTTTTTTTAACTACCAGCTACCTGGCTATGATGATTTTTTTGGGCTTTAGCAGATAATAAAACACGCATTTGGAAGAAACCTACAATCTGTGTCAAATCTGAATCAGCAGATGGACCAACACAAAAGCCAGATCAGTAGCATAGACCGAAGGAAGCCACAAATGTTACCGTATATATTCCTAGGCCACTGTGTAAAAATCAGACTCACTCATTATACATAGAAAGAAAAGCCATATAGCATTATTTTTTTCAGCAAATTATGTATGAAAATACTGGAGATAACAGACAACATTGCATATTACATGCGTGCATAATTTTTTTTTCTTTACATTCACCCAAAATTACTCTTTAACTCTTCAGTAGAGTTCTCACATTTGAGATAAGTGCGTGGCTTTTGACCTCAGTTGGCAGAACTTGTTGTGCTGTAAATTCTTGGAATTCTTTCATCTCTCTCTACTAGCAGAAAATATAGAAACTGAAGGCAGAAGTCCTCTGTTATTGTCTCACACTGCCCTCTAGTGACAAGTGGCCATACATACAGATTACAACAGTACGAATTAGAAACAGGAAAATATAACAAATAAGAAATAAAAAAATGTGCTAAAATAAATTGGCACTTGCAAGCCTCTAAATAAATTGGCTGCTAAAGAGTTAAGCAGTAGGGCCAGTTTTTAAAGGATACCCGAAGTGACATGTGACATGATGAGATAGACATGGGTATGTACAGTACCTAGCACACAAATAACTAGGCTGTGTTCCTTTTTTTTATTTCTCTACTTTAAAGAGTTAAAAATCAAGTATGTAATTGGCTGATTCAGTCCTGACTCAGACAGGAAGTGACTACAGTGTGACCCTCACTGATAAGAAATCCCCCTTCCTATCTCTTTCTTGCTCTCGGAAGCCATTTTCTGCTAGGAAAGTGTTTTATAGGTTGAATTTATCAGTGAGGGTCACACTGTAGTCACTTCCTGTCTTAGTCAGGACTGAGTCAGCCACTTACATACCTGATATTTAACTCTTTCAGAAAGAGAAAGAAAAAATGGAACACAGTATTATTTGTGTGCTAGGCACTGTACATACACAGGTCTATCTCATCATGTCACACGTCACTTCGGGTATCCTTTAATTATTGTAAACCCGGATATGTTCAAGTTATCTCTCTCAGTCAATAACAACTCATTACAAATCCTCTCACTAGTGAAATGACTGTACAGTGGATCTGTGATTAATGACTCCACGGCTCTTGACGTGGTTCTAACACAAAGATTATGTGTGTACATAGCTACGCTCACACTGATCCCCTAATCTGTTCGGCTGCTATTATGGCTCCTTTTAGAAGGCTCCCTGAGGAACTTGTAAGCCATTTGGCTCTGCAGACCACTGGCATCGCTGTACAACGGAGGTCCGCTCTCAGTATAAACTGGATTAAGAAGGCATCATTGAGGCTCCATGGCTTGATAAAGAAATCCTCAGTCACAATCCCGCGTCCAGATGAAGATGCAGTGATGCTTAACTTCATATATAGCCAGCCTAAATCAGTTCCAGACCTTACATTAGCTGAAGACCTGCAGTGTTCTTCCACTGGCTGATGTTCCAGCAAACTAAAGGATAGAAAAGAGAGCTCCAGAGCTGGGCAGGGCTAAGCGACCAGAGCACATGACCTGGATGGGCGAAAGGTGACCCCAGACAGCCCGATAGGTCAGCTTGGGTCAAAGGTGTCAAACAAAGGCGGGCAGGAATCTGCTAGCCTTTGATATGGTCAGGACAGACAAAGGGACTTCCTTTCAACCCAAGGGACCAGCAGAGCAGCACTGCAAGGTTCTCGGACAGGCAAACACGCACGCATCCTCCCACTAAGGACACAGTAAGGACTTTTGCTATAGTTTTGGGGGGGCCTGGACGTGGCCAGCCATGGAGGCAGCAGCATTGGCAGAACTTTTGGAGAGAGTTAAGAGGCAGGCCGCAGCAGGAGGAATGGGGTGGATAGAGGGACAGATGGGGTACTTGGATTTGCAGGAGGGCCGTGCCCCCGGCTTACCTCAGTCCAGAAGTCGGAAGGCCCCCTCCAGATTCAGCCCATCAGGTTCCCCAGCGAGGCAGGGGGCTCCAGGGTCCAGGAAGACTCCCAGTCCGGGCATCCACAAGGGCCCACACAGCCTCCCCCCCTCAAAACCCCCCTCCCGCACCTCCCGCGGCAGCCCGGTGCCTGCCTGCACCATCCCTGAGCAAGCCCGAGGCAAGTCCTCCTCCAGATCCAACCCCCCCTGGCCCTACCACGAGAGGCCAGAAAAGTAAATACATGCCCCAGAAAAAGGCCGCTGTCGGCACTTCCTCTAAGCCCCGGGACAAGTCGGGGCAATGTACAGGCCTCCCGGAACCTCCCTGCTCCGCCCGCCGGCTTTCCCCGCCGGCTACTTCTGGAGCGGGCAGGGCCAAGAAGAAGAAGAAGGGCGCATCCGCGGCTTCCGCCCATCTCCAGAGCGGGCTCCGGCAAAATGGCGTCGACCTGGAAGTCCTCAGGGTCGACCCGGAAGTGACGCCACTGGACCTCCCGGCGGACGCAGCCATTCCCCTGGAACAATGCCAAAACAGCGCACGCGCACTCTGCTCGGGGGACGCGGATTGCCATCCGCGTCCACCCCCTATAAGCGCATGCGCCCATCACCCCGGGGACGCGCAGGGTCACCCGCGACCATCCTCTACCAGCGCGCCCCCTTCTGGCGACTTCCCGATCCTCACCCCCCTCACCCCCATACCGCATTCCCACGCCAGGGACCACCTGGGAGACACACAGGGGGACCTTCCGGGGTATGCCCGCAACCCCCCAGCACCCCTCCTGCCCCCACACGCAGCCATCACCCTTCCTCCACCCACTCTCCTCTTCCCCTCTATTCATTACCTCGCCAGGGATCAGCCGGGAGGCCCGCAGGGGGTCACCCCAGAGTGGGCCTGCGCCCCCCAAGCACCCCTCCCGCCCCCACCCGCATCCAATACCCTGCTGCCACCCCCACAGCTACGCCAAGCACCAGCGGCAGGCCCTCTGCCCCCCCTGGCCCCCACGCCTGCCATCCCCCCACCCTGGCCCGCTCAGCCCGAGGCCCCTGTCCCCGGGGATATCCCAGCACGCATCCGGCCCAAGAAACACACCTCCAAGGGGAGAGGCGGGAGGGACAAGGACCAACAACAGAAGAAAAGCCGGGGGAAAGAAATCAAAAACGGAGGGACAGAACATTCCCGGAGGGGCAGAAAAAACAAGACAGCTACGGCAGGCTCCGACAGGGGCCGTGCTCACAAGGAGACACGCACCAATAATACAACGGCAAGCAGGTCGCAGATGGCAGGCTCCCATGGGAGCAGTGCTCAAAAGCAGCGAGGGAAGCATGACGCCGGGGAGGCTCCGGCGCAGAGCAGAGGCAACACACAGGGGAGAACGATGGCTCTCGGATGTGTGGAAGGGGTGGCGGCACTCCTACTACCGCAGACGCACCAGGCTATGGAGCAAGGCACCGGACACCCCCTGGAGCAAGATGCTCGGGGTAGAGGGTCACCAGGAACAGGATCAGTGGCGCCTATGGCGGCAGACTCAGGTGAGGAGATCACCACTGGAGAGGAGACTGACGAAGAATGTTTAGTAGATGATTATTGCATGGGGGGGGGAAGGGGGCCAACAGGGGTACTTAACAAAAAATTCCCAATCGGCCTTTACGGCTAATAATGCACCACCCAACCCCTTATGGTCAGCTCAGATGAGTCTGTTACAAAACATGAGGGAAATGATAGCGGGGATGCAGAGCAGGCAAGGAGAAGCTGCTAGCGGGGTACCGGACAGGGATCTCGAGAGCTGCAGGGGCTCAAGCCCCGCTAGCTCAAGCACCAACGCGGCCTCATGCGCAAGCGGACAAAAGCGCGCGCGCAAGCAGAAGCCCGCGGACAGGAGCCGTAGTTGCTCAAGCGCCAGCAGCACCAGCGCAGACAGGACCTCGCGCGCAAGGGATAAAAAACGGCCGCGTAGAGGTCAGGTGGCAGACGCAGCGAAGAGAAACACCTATGTGGTATACGAAGGTCCTCTAGGTACTCACTTAAAAAAGAAACTAAAGAAAAAAGTGTGGAAACGGGAATATTTTGACATTTTCTCACTCCTTTCCCTGGACCGTTTCCCACTCGAGAAATGGGAAAGGGGCAAAGAACATCGTAGGAGCAAGGACAAGTTTAGAAGGAGGGTCAGACTAATACCTAGAACCTTTATGAATTGGTTGCAGGCATTCGTCACATTGGGGAGCATAATCGGGGAAAAGACGCCGGAATTATGCTCCTCCCTCTTCTGCTACCTAGACAGCATAATAGATGCATATCGCACTTATGGGGGGACAGCATGGCTAAAGTACGATGAGCAATATCGCCAGCGCATGGCGGTCTGGCCCTCATTAGGGTGGGACCAAAAAGACCTCCCCCTATGGACACGTCTTTTCACAGATCCTAAATCGACCTCGTCGGGGTCGGCTGGATCACAGGGGGGATGCGGTTACAGCGTGCTGCGAGGTAACCAACCCCCCTTTTCAGGGGCAGCCGGCGGTCCCCAAGCAGGGTCGCCGGCATTGCGTAAGAACGGGGCGTGCTGGCTTTACAACAATGGCGCATGCAAATGGGGCACTAGCTGCCGCTACAAGCACGAATGCTCCGCCTGCGGCGGCCTTAACCATACGTGGGAGAAGTGCTACAAAAGGCTCCGAACAGGGCAAAAATCTCACGAGCAGGCTGGCAAAGGGGAGGTCACCGGTGAGCATCGCAGGGATGCAGCCATGGCTAGATAAATACCCCAACAGGGAGGATGCAGACCTGCTAATACACGGTTTCACTCACGGCTTTCGAATACCTTCACGGACCACTTCACCAACGACGCACTGCAAAAACCTAAAATCAGCCCTCCAGTTCCCGCACATAGTGCAACAAAAGATAGACAAAGAGGTAGAATTGGGAAGAATGGTTGGACCTTTCATAACTCCCCCCATCCCCAACCTTCACATTTCGCCACTAGGGGTCGTGCCAAAGAGGGAACCGGGCAAATTCCGCATGATCCACCACCTCTCCCACCCAAAGGGGGAGTCGGTGAATGATGGGATAAGCGCGGAACTGTCGGCAGTGACTTACACGAGATTCGACCAGGCTACAGCCTTAGTCAAGGACATGGGAAGAGGGGCACTCATGGCAAAGGTAGATATCGAATCGGCCTTCCGGTTACTGCCGGTTCACCAGGATAGTCTTCACTTGTTGGGATGCCAATGGGGCGGGGGGTACTACATAGACTGCTGCCTCCCTATGGGGTGTGCTATATCTTGCGCTTATTTTGAGGCCTTTAGCTCCTTCTTGGAGTGGGTAGTGCGAAAGAGATCCAGCCTAAGGGGCTTGGTGCACTATCTGGATGATTTCTTGTGCGTGGGCCCGGCTAAGTCAGAGGACTGCGCATTAATGTTGACAACATTACAGGATTCCTTTCAGGAGTTTGGGGTGCCCCTAGCGCCAGAAAAGACTGAGGGCCCCACCGAGGTGATTCGGTTCCTGGGAATCGAGATCGACTCAGGGGCAATGGAATACAGGCTCCCACAGGACAAGTTGTCAGACTTAAGAGGGGAGGTAGCAAGGGCAATAGCGGCTAAGAAAATAACTCTAAGGGCACTGCAGTCGTTGTTGGGGAAGCTGAACTTTGCATGTAACGTTATGCCGATGGGCAGGATTTTCTGCAGGAGACTGGCCTTTATGACAGCGGGGGTCACGAACCCACAACACCATGTTAGGATCAAGGCGGAGGGGAAGGAGGATCTAAGGGTGTGGGAACACTTCCTACAGGATTACAATGGGAGAACGCTGTGGTTGGAGAAGCAGGTGGGCAGCGAGCAGTTGCAGCTGTTTACTGACGCATCCGGTAGTATCGGGTTTGGGGCATACTTCCAAGGACAGTGGAGCCATGGCCGGTGGCCACCGGCTTGGCGCAGGTCCCCTCTGATAAGAAACTTGGCCCTACTAGAATTCTTTCCGCTGGTAGTCGCTGCCGAAGTATGGGGCCCAGCGCTGGCTAATAAAGACGTGGTTTTCAATACCGACAATATGGCGGTGGTAGCGGTGGTGAATAAGCTGACATCCACCTCAGGGCCGGTGGTCAACCTAGTCAGGCACTTTGTATTGCAATGCCTAAGGCACAACATTAAATTTAGAGCCGTCCACCTGCCGGGAATATCTAACGGTATAGCTGATGCTTTATCTCGTTTTCAGCTGGAACGTTTCCGGGAGCTGGCTCCGCAATCGCATGCCCTACCGGTACAGGTACCACAACACCTTTGGGACATCATCTCGCCATAATGGCAGGCTGGGTCAGGCAATCACTAGCGGAGAGCACCTGGAGGGCATATTCCCGGGTATGGAGGCAGTGGGCGGATTTCCAGGCCAGCTCAGGGACAGCTCATGCAGGTTGGGGAACAGACAGGGAATGCCTCCTCGCATTTTTGGGTGAAATGTTCCAGAGAGGCTGCTCGCCGGCAACGGTAGACCGGGGCATGGCGGCGCTAGCCTTCATGTTCAAGCTCAAAGGGGGTGGAGATATAACGAAAGACTTCCTTTTCAGGCAGGCAATAAAAGGTTTTCGCAGGGGCCCAAAAGCTACGGACAAGAGACGTCCCATTACTCTCCCACTACTCAGGGATATTATGGTAGGCATGGGTAATGTTTGTCGGGACGAGCATGAGAGGAAGTTGTTCAGCCTAGCCTTCTCAATAGCCTTCCACGGGGCCCTACGCCTGGGGGAATTGGTTAGCCAGCGTAAAAAGGACCGGGGAGGGTTGCAGGTCACACAAGTTTCCATGGGAAAAGAGGCCCTGTTCATCCACATACCAAAATCCAAGACAGATCAGAGGGGAAAAGGGGCGACATTGACGTTGAGGGTAAGGCCTGGATGCCCCACGTGCCCTCTCGGGCTCTTTACGCAATTTATGAGGGAACACCCAACGGGGGGAGGGCCACTGCTACAGCACAAAGATGGATCAGCCCTTTCCCGTTATCAATTTGTTGCAGTACTTAAGCGCTGCTTGACTTATGTCGGTTGCAGGTCAGAGGAATACGGGTCACATTCATTCCGCATTGGGGCCGCCACAGAAGGGGCGGCAAGGGGCTTGAGTGATCAGAGGCTTCGCAAATTGGGCAGATGGAAATCAGGGAGGTTCAAGCTTTACATCCGCCCCCACTTGGTAGAACAATACTAGGGCAAGGGGGGGGGGGGGGCCCTAAGGGGAGGGAGGTCGACATACAAGATATATCGATAAAAAAAAAATAAATAAATAAATTCTAAATGTGCCAATTATTACCTTCACAGATACACCCAAGCCCAGATGCAAAGTATGGATAGTGGGGCACTCCTACGTGGTATGGGCAGAACGACGGGCAACTCAGCGCAGCGGGGGAAGGAACTTGAGCATGAGTACAGAAGACGCAGAGGTGCACTGGTTTGGGTACCCGGGCCTTACGCTAGAGAGACTAAAATCCAAGTTCGCCCGGCTGACACGGCTTTGGGGTCCCCCTGATGTGCTAATGCTGCATATAGGAGGGAATGACCTGGGCTGGCTTTCAACTTACGACCTAATGACGGACTTAAAATACTTCATGGTTAGAGTTAGGGATCTCTGCCCCGGGGTGGTGGTGGTCTGGTCGGAAATGATACCCAGAATGCGGTGGCGCCCTCTGGTCCCATACGCAAAAATTAACCGAGCCCGTTGGAAGATAAACAAAGCCATTGCCAAATTTGTATGCAAAAGAGGGGGATTGTCAGTTTGACACAAACTACTGGAAAAGGACTCTTCTTTCTTCAGGCACGATGGCGTCCATCTTAATGATGTCGGGAACGAGGCGTTCCTGTTTGGGCTGAGGGAGGCTGCGGAGGCCGCCCTCAGCGTGTGGCGGGGCATTCGGGGTTGAGGCGCAACTCCCAGAATGCGGTGGCGGGTCCTTTGTAAGGCCGACTTGGAGGCATAATCACAATAAGGACGTAATAAAGTTACCCGCAGAGCTGAGATGGAACATGGCTTGCGGCTACTTTGGTGATGGCGGCCTTGGCAGGGGACTCTGCAACGAAATGATTGTGGTTGCCGAAAGAAGAGGAAAAGGAAATCTGGTTACGGGAAATAGTGATTGTTTGTTGAGAAAATTGATTATTGTATACTAACATGTTTTTTAGGATTGGAATGTAACCAGAAATTAATGTTAATAAAAGCTGTGGCCTTGGTATTCCAAATAATTGTCACAGCCTGGTGTTTTCAGGGGAAGGGGAACCTATGGGGCTTATCCAGGTCAAGAGAGCTCCAGAGCTGGGCAGGGCTAAGCGACCAGAGCACATGACCTGGATGGGCGAAAGGTGACCCCAGACATCCCGATAGGTCAGCTTGGGTCAAAGGTGTCAAACAAAGGCGGGCAGGAATCTGCTAGCCTTTGATATGGTCAGGACAGACAAAGGGACTTCCTTTCAACCCAAGGGACCAGCAGAGCAGCACCCACCCTCCCACCCGTCAGAAACAACAGGGGTAGGGGACATGGGGTAGGCGAGGTATCTATTCTGTCACAGCATGGCGGGTCCTTTGTAAGGCCGACTTGGAGGCATAATCACAATAAGGACGTAATAAAGTTACCCGCAGAGCTGAGATGGAACATGGCTTGCGGCTACTTTGGTGATGGCGGCCTTGGCAGGGGACTCTGCAACGAAATGATTGTGGTTGCCGAAAGAAGAGGAAAAGGAAATCTGGTTACGGGAAATAGTGATTGTTTGTTGAGAAAATTGATTATTGCATACTAACATGTTTTTTAGGATTGGAATGTAACCAGAAATTAATGTTAATAAAAGCTGTGGCCTTGGTATTCCAAATAATTGTCACAGCCTGGTGTTTTCAGGGGAAGGGGAACCTATGGGGCTTATCCAGGTCATGGCCATCTGTGCTACAATCAACAACCAATTAGAAACCACGTTATCTGTCACCTAACTCAACAGTAGAGATGGTAAATGGAAAGTTTTCTTTTCTGGCTTGCAAACAGATTGCTTTGAAAACTATGTGCAGCTTGAAATTAGGCCAAAGGCACTCCCTGCTGATTTGAGCTGGACCAATTGAAAGCGGTGTACAATTTGCATGTCTCTTTGCGCTGTTCTAACACAAAGATTTACCTTTGCGTGTACATATTCATATGGGCAGCACAGTGACGTAGTAATCTTGCCTTGCAGGGCTAGGTCCCTGGTTCAAATCCCAACCAGGGCACTATCTGCATGTAGTTTGTATATTCTCCCCAGGTCAGTGTGGGTTTCCTCCTGGCACTCCGGTTTCCTCCACGTCCCAAAAACATAGATCCATTTATTGGCTTTTCCTAAATTGGCCTTAGTCTACGATACATAGACTGCACGATATAGACATGTGACTATGGGAGGGATTAGATTGTGAGGGACAGTTCAGTGACAAGAAAATATACTCTGTACAGTGCTGTGGAAGATTTTGCAGAATTTTGCAAGAAAAAGCACGCTTGTTTATTGTGCCCAGGTTCCACAAGATACCGACAATTGTTTTGGGGTCCCCCTTTATCAAGGCATGAGGGTAACACCTTGATAAAGGGAATGCTATGCAGGCTGGAAGGCAATAGCTGAAACAAGGCAGAAACACTGGAGATTGGGGGGACAGGGCGCTTTGAGCGCTTGATTTCAGAGGTCTCCATGGAGGCCGGTCATAGTGGCATGTTGTGTAACTATGGTGAGGGGATATTGGGAAGATTGTGTTGCTGGGGGATGTGGCAGGAAAAAAAAACCGAAACAACTGCTTCACTGCTAATACTGCTAATTTATCAAAAGGCACATTTTTTAGCAACAAATACAATTTTTATATAAGTAGATGTTTTTTGTATTGCTGCTGAGAGATGTGCTTTAAACTCGCAGTGTTCCCCAACCCTGTCCTCAAGGCCCACCAACATGTGCATGTTTTGTGGTAATCCACAGAGGTAGTTAATCAGCTCTGCTGAGACACTAATTACCCCACCTGTGCATGTTTGTGGTTTCCTGCAAAACATGTACTGTTGTTGGGCCTTGAGGACAGGGTTGGGGAGCTCTGCTTTAAAAGAGGACTAAACTTATACAATGTATTTGCTTTTGTTTACATTCAGCACTGCAGCTCTATTTGGAATGGTTGCTCTACCTTACAACAGAGGCACTTTGCTTCCTACTCACCAGCACCACCTAATGCTCGGAGGAAGCAACAGCAGCTGTACATAAACAAGAATCTTGGCTTTTCATCCCGCACTTTGATTGGCTCAATAGGCTGCCTGTGAAGTTTCTGTCAAGTGACAGGCAGCCTATTGGGCCAAAGTGCAGGGATAATGTCCTTTAAAGTGACTGGACCCGCAGGGGCTCAGGGCAGGATGAGTGGAGCTCTCGTCATTGCCAATTAGCAGGCATAAGTTTAAAGCACTCGCTATGCTACTCTGATAAGGCACATTAACTCTGATAAGACATGTTAACTCTGATAAGGCATGTTAACTCTGATAAGGCACACTATTTGTTATAGTGAATCAACCCCTATATGTCATTTTAATTTTTTATACGATCCGATTTTTTATTCCGATTAAAAATGTTTTATATATGTATAAAAAAAACAAGAGGCCTCACTGCGATCCTTCAGTTCTTTTCTGCGATATTTGCAATAAAATCTTTGTGTGTGTAAAGTAATACAGAAGGATGTGTAAAGGAGGACAGCACACAGCAGTTCACCAACTAGGGAACAATGCATTGACTTAGGCTGGGTTCGCATACGACATAGCGTGAAATGCTGCATTTTATGTCATGTTTTATGTTAATGTTGTGTGCGTTTTTGTGCATTTTTACTGCGTTTTTGGTGGTTTGCGATGCGTTTTGCAATTAGCATATACAAAACGCATAGGCGTTTTCCATGCGTTTTTATATTTTCATTTATGCAAATCCCTTGGAAGACAACAGGAAGCGAAAATACAATTAAAAAATATACATATTTTGTAAAAAACGCATAGAAAAATGCATACCATTGCACTCCCATTGAATTTATATGCGTTTTTTTCCTGCGGCCCATAGACTTTCATTAGCGGCAAAAATGCAGCGTTTTCTGAAACACTAGCGTTTCTGCTATGTGTGCATCCAGCCTTAATGGTGCAAGTCCTACGTTTTTTTTTCGTATTGCTCTTCGTTCCTGAAAATAAGCTCATTATTCCAGTTTATGCGCAGCAGATGCGGAGGGAGCTTATATATTTGCACACCATTCTTCCTGAATAAGAAGACATCCCTGGAGGTTCTCAGAAGAAGAGAAGAGCAAGAGTTAAAGGGACTCCGAGCACCTCTCATGGTCACGCCTTTAAGCCAGACGACTTCCAACAAAGTCATGCTATGACCCCTCTGGAGGAGCCTCTTGCAATGGCCATGCGTGTCACTTCCTCTTCCTGCTTCATTCAGTGATGCACTTCTCTAACAGAGAAGACAGGGGTGACCAGGAAGTTATAACATAGCCAAGATGGCTGCCGCGATTTTTAAATTGTAATCGAACGAAAACTATTTGGTGTAGAACGGCGATTCAGGCATCAGATGAAAGAGGAGAGAACAAGCTACAGAAAGGTATGCATCTTTTAAGTACTTTGCAGTACTGGTCAGAATCTTAAAGGCATACCCATGAGAGGTGCTCGGAGTCCCTTTAAAAGCTCGTATCTCTACAAAGAAAAAATGAACTACAAAAAAGCTCTGCTACACAGAATAAGCCTGGAGTCCACTTCCGGTGTCATCCCCCTTTTAGCCGCTGTGTAACAAACAAGTAAGTGATTGTACCTTTTTCTGCATCCCCTGCAGCCTGGTCCTCCTGGCTAGGGGTGTCACCAACACCAGTTTCCTGTGCTGAAGGACAAAGACAACATCAGGTGAATGGTTTGTAAATCAGGTCAGGCTCAGTCCAGGAGCTGTTATAACGGCCACACACTAGATTAGTCCAGCCCAAGCATTAGCAACAGGTTTCAAGCAAGAAAAAGAACATAGCCACCTTAGTCCTACCTACTCCTACCACTTCTAACAGGCAGAAGTCTAAAAAGTGCCAATACCTATAGACCTGCCATGTGATGTAGTGCAGGTAGAGTGTGATGGGATTGGTGTATGTGAGAACAGAGGTGTACTTTAAATGGAACCTAAACTGAAAGGGTTATGGATGTTTCCTTTTAAACAATACCAGTTGCCTGGCAGTCCTGCTGGTCTCTTTGGTTGCAGCAGTAGCTGAATCACACACCTGAAATAAGCATGCAGCTAATCCAGTCTGACTTCAGTCAGAGCACCTGATCTGCATGCTTGTTCAGGCCTAGTGCACACCAAAACCGCTAGCAGATCCGCAATACACTAGCGGTTTTGGGAGCTGATTTCAGAGCGATTCTAGGTATGTTTAGAGAGGTTTTCTAAACATACCTAGCGGTTTTGGGTGCGTTTTTGTGTAGCAGATTACACATATTGTTACAGTAAAAGCTGTTACTGAACAGCTTCTGTAACAAAAATGCCTGGCAAACCGCTCTGAAGTAGCGTTTTTTTCAGAGCGGTTTGCGTTTTTCCTATACTTTACATTGAAGACGAAACGCTTCCGAAATCCGCAAACGCGCAGCAGGAGGCGCGTTTGTGGCTTGGCAAAAACCTCAAACCGCCGGTGTGCACCATCCCATTGCAATACATTAGCCAAGCGTTTTTCCAGGCGGATGCGGCCGGCGGATCGCTCCAAAAACCGCTCATTTTATGTGTGTGGTATGCATTGTATATGTCTAAAGCTATATTCTCATGCATCTTGTATAGGCTTTGTCTGTACTTGTACACTGAGCTCCTTACATTTGATGATTCTAGGCACTACAATTGGCCTGAGGAAGTGGGCTCAGACCCACAAAACATGTTGCCAGTGCTTAATAAATTTCATGTTTATACAGTATGAAGTGGTCTTTATTGAGGAAAGCCATTTTAAGTTTTTTTTTTAATGTAGTTTTATTAATCTCTGAGCACCTCTTCCCTTTGTGCTTTTCACCCTCCTTTTTTGAGGGGCAATGTTGGTCTCATGTGGCCGAGCCACACCTGGTACCAGTTATTTCCTCAAGAGTGCGACAGCATCCTGTTTACTCTGGATACTTTAGTGGAGTCGAGTTTGTGCATTTCCACCTACTTCCAGTGGTTGGCTGCCCCGCATGCATCCTACCTTTGTGAGCCCTTTTCCTGTATCACATTACTTCAACTTGTGACATAATAATTGATTACGCTATTTGGGCTCCCGTTGTGACTGTGCTTCCCTTTAAAGGTGTCAAGCCACCCTTTTTTTCCTTGAATCTGTGGTGTGTTGCTATTACTATGACAATGTGGATAATTTCACTGACTTCGCCAGTTTTATGGAAATGGATGTGAAATCAGTACTTTAAAAAGTGCTGGTGCACTTCTACTTAAGTGTGATTAAAATGGGTTTCTAATCAATATTGCAATATAACCCATAGTCAGAATACACAGGTTGGCTGTGCAAACAGCCCATCCTTGGTGTCTACTGATTCAATTCTGCACAGGGGGTTAAGGAATGTAGCGGGACAATAATTCACTGTTTTTAAGAAGCAAAAATTTTAAGTAGGAATGAACATCCACTGCGATTGCTTTATTGTAGTTATAAGCAGAGACTAAAAGCTAACACTGGACATACTAGGGGTGACACATTTTAGGACATTTTAACCACTCTTAAAGTGATTCTGAAGTCTTGTTTTAACTGCTTTTCTCATATAATCCTCTTCAGCATGAATGCCCTAGTAAAATTGCTGCATCTCTGCAGCAGATGACTGATTTATTACTGAGAAAACGACCTGCAAAGTTTCACGACTTTGCAGGTTGCAGATCGTGCTGCCCTGGAGAGGCAGAGCTTTGAGCCGTAGCTCTGCCTCTCCGCAATCAATCTACCCGGATCTCCGCCTCCTCCCTCTTGGTGAAAGAAGACTGAGGGGGCGGGGGAGAGGCGGCGATCAGCAGAGATTGACTGAGGAAGAGGCAGAGCTACAGCTCAAAGCTCGGCCTCCTCAAGGAAGTAACGCCCTGCGAGCCTGTGAGCTTTGCAGGGCTAATTCTCTAATAAATCATTCATCTGCCGCGGGGATGAAGCAATTCAAGTGGGGCAATCATGCTAAAGAGGATTTTATAAAAAAAAAAAATAGGTAAAAAAAAGAGACTTCAGAGTCTCTTTAAGTATACTATCACTGTGGTATGGGAGTTGGGGCTAACAGTAAATACAGTGGGGAAGAAGTGGGCACATCTGTACGATTTTAATGTGTCTGTGAAGAAATTATCACTTGACATAAGTGGTTTATGGAAGTAAACCAGATGTTATGTTTTTCTTCTTCATATGCTTAACGTCTATTGTACAGGCCTGTAACAGGCATTATGTAACAATGGTGCTTTCCAGGTATCCTGGAAAGAGAGACTAAAAAAAGACCAAGTGATACAATGACTCTCTTTTCTACAAATAGTCCGGTAGTGAAGCACCAGCCTTGGTGAGCAACTACTGTACTTCAAGGATCAGCAGATCCAGGGGCCACACCCCCAGCACCGACATTTCACTCTTTGGCGGATGCTGAAAAGTTAAAGTGTATCTGCAATGACAAGTCTTTTGTGTAGATGAAGTCCTACTTAAAGTCATTGGGAACCGGCAGTAAAAAAAAGCCAGATACCAACCTATAGAGAGGGAATGCTCTGAGTCCTATTGAGCCTTCCCGTACCTCTCCCGGTGCCCCCCGTGCAGCGCTGTTCCCGGGAGCAGTATTTAACTAATTTAGTCAAATACAGCTCGCTCCGCTGCCGAAGGAGGCTTCGGAAAGTCTTCGGGAGCCTGAGTGCTCCTGAAGACAGGCAGCTCCCGAAGACAGGCAAGCTTAAACACCTTCTCTAGCGCACTCGCATCATCGAGCCGCTTGTCTTCAGGAGAACTTGGCTTTTAAAACCGTCTGAAGTCCCCCGCGGCAGGGGATTCAAACTGCGGATCCTACACTGCACCGAGGGGACCGGGAGAGGAGAGGGAAAATTCATCAGGACCCAGAGCCTTCCTTCTCCATAGGTAAGTATCTGGCTTTTTTTAAGTCATGACTCCCAATGACTTTAAAAAGGATTACCAAGTTCCTAGAAAAATTCTCATTGCCGTCGGATAATGATGACATCATTCTAGCCCCCAATGCATAACACTAGCATCAAGGATTACAAGGATTATGGTAGAGGGTGCATAGACTACCCATTCGGCACTGGAGGACACTTCACAGGATCTCAATGCTAGGTGGCTGGTGTCAGTATGTAGTTCTACTGGCCTCCATGTGACACTGGACAGAGTAAATTCACGTATACTAGTTAGTATTGTCGTGCTACAGCAGGCAGCATGGACAATGGATTTCTTAAACAATATCAACAAGAAAAGACGGACATATCTTTATTCATCTTTACACATATATGCGTACAATATCTTTTTTATAGGAATTTCACTTAAAGGATACCTGAAGTGACATGATGAGATAGACATGGGTATGTACAGTGCCTAGCACACAAATAACTATGCTGTGTTCCTTTTTTTCCTTTCTCTGTCTGAAAGAGTTAAATACCAGGTATGTAAATGGATGACTCATTCCTGACTCAGACGGGAAGTGACTACAGTGTGACCCTCACTGATAAGACATTCCCCCTTTTACCTTTTTCTTGCTCTCAGAAGCCCCTTTCTGCTAGGAAAGTGTTTTATAATTGGAATTTCTTATCAGTGAGGGTCACACTGTAGTCACTTTCTGTCAGGACTGAGTCAGCCACTTACATACCTGATATTTAACTCTTTCAGGCAAAGAAAGAAAAAAAACACTGCATAGTTATTTGTGTGCTAGGCATTGTACATACACATGTCTATCTCATGTCACATGTCACTTCAGGTATCCTTTAAATAGAACACATTGGATTTGCATGTCTGATTACATTAAAAGCCTATTGCTGGCAGCCCATATAAGCCTACCGAGACCTTTCCTGTTTACTATACTGTTGCCTGATCCAAAAGCTACCCAAGATGTATCCCGGCAACCATGTGGGACGCACGTATGGTCGGAGGACGGAGCCTGGAGCCAGCGGCGGACATGGACAGGTAATGTATAGTGCACTGGGCACCTGGGGGCACATTGAACATTAGAAGGGGGCAGCGTCAACGGTTTCATCACTCATCTCGATATCGCTCACCGTTAACCGACTAACCACGTCGGCCCGACATCCTGTGGCATGTCCGTTCGACACCTTTAATGGGATGTGGCCTCACAATGGCTGTGATTAGACACTTATCCTTCTCATGTACCTGTAGATGTGAATAGTCCACACTGCTGGCATGAAATACTCACTATACACTTACCTGAAGAGGTGATTTAAATAACGTTGAAATACATTATGAAAGAAATGTGCATTATGTGCAGAGTTCCACTTTAACTCTTCAGCATCCACTGAAATAGCTGTTCTGGACAGATTGACCCACAGGATAGAAATATAACATTATGTCTGCATACCTCAGATTCTTTGGTGCTGTACTTAGCTGCGGTTATTCTGGTGATACAGCCCGATCCCATGATCAGAGCTCAGCAAGCACAGAAATAAAGGCCTATCGCAGTACTAGAACCAGCACTGGAGCCAGCCGCACAGGGAATAGAGAGGAGACTGACAGGCTGAAGGAGGAATCAGCAGAACAGGAGAGAAGCCAAACTCAGAAAGAGGAGAGAGCATAAAACTGCCATGCATTGTGTGTCGGGAGAAGCGGCACCCATCCGGGTCCAAAGAGAACCAGCATAAAATAAAACAGTGGCCAGGCCAAATAGTGACAGAAGAGGGCAAAGTGAAGCAATTCAGGGGTGCAAGGAAAGAAGACAAAGGATCAAGTGGATTGGATCGTCTCTATTTGTTAAAGGATACTCGAAGTGACATGTGACATGGTGAGATAGGCGTGTGTATGTACAGTGCCAAGCACACTAATAACTATGTTGTGTTCCTTTTTTTCTTTCTCTGTCTGAAAGAGTTAAATATTAGGTATGCAAGTGGCTGATTCAGTCCTGACTCAGACAGGAAGTGACTACAGTGTGACCCTCACTGATAAGAAATTGCAACTATAAAACACTTTCCTAGCAGAAAATGGCTTCTGAGAGCAAGAAAGAGATAAAAAGAGGAATTTCTTATCAGTGAGGGTCACACTGTAGTCACTTCCTGCCTGAGTCAGGACTGACCTGTCTGGTCAGCCACTTACATACCTGATATTTAACTCTTTCAGGCAGAGAAAGAAAAAAAGGAACACAGCATAGTTATGTGTGTGCTAGGCACTGTACATACCCATGTCTATCTCATCATGTCACATGTCACTTCGGGTATCCTTTAAAGTGTACCCAAGGTGAGAGGGATATGGAGGCTGACATACTGATTTCCTTTTAAGCAATACCAGCTGCCTGGCAGTCCCGTTCATCTTCTGGCATCAGTTAGGTCTGAATCTCACACCTGAAACAAGCATGCAGCTAATCCAGTCAAACTTGAGTCAGAGCACCTGATCTGCATGCTTGTTCAGGGTCTATGGCTAAAAGTATTAGAGACACAGGATTAGTGGGACAGCCAGGCAACTTTCATTGTTTAAATGAAAAAAATATGGCAGCTTCCATATCACTTTCACCTCAGGTTCCATTTAAAGCGGAACTCCAGTCATGAACCTCTCTAGCGTTAGGATTACATCGGGATTTTAGGGTCTAAAAGATTTTAGGGAAAAAATCCTACCGTTGGATAGATCTGTGGCAGTCCCTGCACTTACTACCCTCCCTTGAGTCCAGCATTGCAGTTCTCTTTCGGCCACCGGGTTGTGCTCTACCCCCATTGTGAGATCGCCGTCTGACGTCATGACAACAGACGTCGATCTCACCACACCACCACCGAGGACCAGAAGAAGAATGGCTGGCAGCATATCATCCCGATTTCCGTTCCAAGCCCAACTCAGGGTTACCGCTAAGGAGGTTAAACAAAATGGGTATAAATACAGCCCATAAATAGTCTGTGCACTTACCGTATATTTAAAAGGAAAACAAATATCCCCTGATGACAACGCCGAAACTTAGTTGGGATTCGGAGAAGAGGGCAATTATATACTTCCAATTATTGTATATTTGCACTTAGCACGTTATGTGCACTATTGTTGACAGAGCCGGGACAAGGTCCTTCAGCACCCAAAGCTGAGACAGCAAAGTGCGCCTCTCCATCCCTCCCACGTCAGTCTTCACACACTGATTGCTATTAGACTAATAGGTGCCCCAGAGCCCCCAACCTCCCCAACACCTTAATCTCTAGTTATCTGGCTTGCAGTCACTGTCATGTATCCCCTTTTCTTATTTCTTTCTGCTTCACACACAATAGGGGAATGACAGCTGAATGAGTTGTGCGCCCCCTCCTACACTGCGCCCTGAGGCTGGAGCCTCTCCAGCCTCTGCCTCGGCCCCGCCCTGATTGTTGAAGATAGCTTATGTCGATGGTTCCTGTGATTATAACAACCCCAGGTTCATCTACAAGACAAAAGGAGTCCAGGAGCCCAATGGTGCAGAATAGTGTTAGATTCAGGAAAGCAAATTGCTAAGGATATACTGTATATACTCACAGTCCTTGCAAATCCTTGCAACCACCGTCAGAGCAGGCGGGAAATTAACCGTCTCCACTCGGTTTCTCAGGTCGGTGACAGGAACTGGGCGGTCGCACTCTGGAAGTTCTTTAGGACAACTAAAAACTATCACCTCTAAAGAGGTATGACAAGACACTTAAAACAAGGGTGGAGGCGCCCAATGCATATAAGATAGGCTAATAAGCTATTCATCTTATAAACAGAGAGGGAATTTGACCTCTCTTGAAGAATTTGGACCAGTTTATTGAAAAAAGGTCTTTTAGTCAAGCACATACAATTGACCTATTATTGACTAATGTTGGAGGCTTGTTTATGCATCCTGTTTGCAAGGCCCCACGATACGAGTACTAGTTTCTGGACCTGTTAGGTTAGTTCTGCTTTACAATCAGAAATGTAGAGATTTGCGGTCGGCAGATTATACAGATGTGGCTCAATATATGAACAGTTTAATGGAAATGACTGGAGCTCCCTTTAATAATTGTATTTTTATAAAACGATTTGATCCTAAACCAGCTTTCGATGCATGAATTGTATGCATGCTCGAATAGAGAGATTCGGTGCAGAAAAGCAGAGCGGAATATAGCCAGGATGTGTCAGTGCTGTACGGGAATAGTGCTCCTAGCAAGACACTGGCAAATAGCTTGGCCAACCTCTGCCTTACCGGTGGTGCCCTCTGGGGCCTCTTTGTGACCCTGGTCTTTTGCTGCTTCTCCATTGGCTAGATCCTCCTCTAGCACTGGGGACCCGTCTGTAAGAGGATGGGATAAAACAGTATGCATTAACTGGGATTCGTTGTATGTCTCTAGAGGCCTGCATAGCATTCTTATCATGAATTATAGAAATTGTCATTATTATTTATTGGATTTATATAGCGCCAACATGTTACGCAATGCTGTATAATACATAAGATTACAATGATAACAGGGTTGATGGACAATACAGGTAATGAGCAATAAGATACAACAATACAGGTAATAGTACAGTGCCAGATCATACAATGGAGTGGCAGTCCCCATAATACGAGTTCACCATATTCTGGGTTGAGTGTACTCATGTATGATACACAAAGAGAGGGCCCTGCCAAAGGCTTACAATCTAGGGGCAGGAGTGACACAAAAGGAGAGAGGCGCACTGAGAGGTCCTCGGCAGAGAGAGTTAGGGCAGCGTTTAGGTGAGGTAGGCCTCCTTAACTACTTGATGACCCACCCTTTACCCCCCTTAAGGACCAGCACTGTTTTTAGTGATCTGTGCTGGGTGGGCTCTGCAGCGGGGGGGGGGGGGGGCACCTCAAAGCCTCCCTCCGCGGCGAAATTCCCCCCTCCTTCTCCTACCTGCTCCCCCCCGGTGATCGGGGCTGCACAGGACGCTATCCGTCCTGTGCAGCCAGTGACAGGCTGTCCCCTGTCACATGGCGGCGATCCCCGGCCGCTGATTGGCTGGGGATCGCCGATCTGCCTTACGGCGCTGCTGCGCAGCAGCGCCGTACAATGTAAACAAAGGAGACATGTGTCTCCTACGTTTACATTTAGTCTGCGAGCCGCAATCAGCGGCTCGCAGGCTATTCACGGAGACCCGCTCCGTGATCTGACAGGAAACGGCCGCTCGCGCGAGCGGCCTTTCCTGATTAATTAGGGAGGCACCTGGCGACGCAGAACTGCGTCGCTGGTCCTCCAGCTACCACTTTGCCGCCGCACGGTATGAGTGTGCGGTCGGCAAGTGGTTAAAGAGAGTTTTGAGGGCAAGTTTGAATTGAAGGCGTTGAAGGAGGGGGAAAGCCTGATGGGCAGTGGGAGAGAGTTCAACAAGATGGGAGCAGCTCTAGTGAAGTCCTGTAGTCATGCATGGGAGTGCGAGATGCGTAGGGTGGTTAGGAGAAGGTTGTTGGAGGAGCGAGGTGTGTCCAGGTGTGTATCTGCTGACCAGGTCAGAAATGTAGGTCGGGCAGGACCTGTGTATAGATTTGTAGGCCAAATACTGGATCTTGAAGCTGATTCTGAATTGGATTGGAAGCCAATGGAGAGATTTGCATAGCGGAGTCATGGAGACAGAACGGTGGGAGGAGTAATTAGTCTAATTGCTGCGTTCATGGCGGATTGTAGGGGGGAGGGGATGTGGTTCTGAGGGAGTCCTGACAGGAGGGTGTGGCGGAGTCATGGCGGGCGATTCTGACTCACAAAGCGTGATGTTAATGCGATGCTAATAATTCCAGCTTGCATGCAAATTGTATGCAGCTTGAAACTAGACCAGTCAGCCAGATTCACTTAGGTCTGTGATGTGTCTGTGGTGTGTGGGCAGGCAACAGATCGTTCTCTGATCGGATTTGATGTATGTATGGGCAAAATCTGTATTGCACTGCTCTTGACTTCAGTCATCAAAACTTGTTGTGCTGTAAATTCTTGGAATGCTTTGATCTCTCTCTGCTAGCAGAAAATATAGAAACTGAAGGCAGAAGTCCTCTGTTATTGTTTCACACTGCCCTCTAGTGACAAGTGGCCATACATACACATTACAGCAGTACTATTTAGTAGGAAACAAATGTAACAAATAAATACAAAAGTGCTAAAATAAATAGGCCTGGAGCACTTGCAAGCCTCTAAATAAATTGGCTGATAAAGGGTTAGCTGTTACATTTTGGCATGAAAATGAAAAATGTACAAAATGTCAGTCTTTAAAGAAAAGAAACAAAAGCCTAGTGTAGGTTTCCTTCTGCTGTGGTTATCACTGCATGCAGCTGCAGCTTATCAGGCACACAGAACTTGTTTTCACATGAGAGTGTTTACACGTGCTCTCGTCATAAAGCGGAGAGGACACACCACCGCTATAAAGCAGCGTCTTCCCAGCTTTCTCTGTTCTGTGCTTTTACTAAGATGGAATTACAAAGCCGACAGGTTATGGGCGGACAGCACTCAGCTCCATTCCATCCACACTAAGTGCTGCGCAGTTCCCGTCTAACCTTTCACCCCCCGCATTATAAACTTACTGAGAAAGGAAGCTTTTCTAACGGACCTCAAGTTCATTAACATGTCCTGGAGCATCACCAGAGGATCTCTCTCAGGGCCAATCACAAACACCAGCGATTGCGATTTTTCATTACTTTTGTTATGCGATTGCGATTTTTCATTTGCATTGCATTTTCCCACCTAAAATCGCTCCAGAAAGCAATTGTGATTTGCGATTTACAAAAATGGAATTACTATAGTGGAAAATTCCTCTCATGATTTCTATGATAAAGTAGCAACCCTCGTTATAGACACAATAAAATTAGTATAGTTCCACCCCTGAATATTACAACAGGTCAATTCCAAACAGACATACAGTGGGTCATTTTTTAACCAATATTCTCTTATTTATTCTTCATTGAGAAGAAGAAAGGCCGGCACCATCCAACGTAATTTTCATGCTCTTTTATTTTTCCAATTCATTACAGCAAATACATAGCGACGTTTCGAGGATAACCTCTTTATCAAGCTCTTGCTGCAAGTAGAGCTTGATAAAGAGGTTATCCTCGAAACGTCGCTATGTATTTGCTGTAATGAATTGGAAAAATAAAAGAGCATGAAAATTACGTTGGATGGTGCCGGCCTTTCTTCTTCTCAAGTTTGAATGTCTGGAGTACTGCTGGACTAAGCCTTGGCACATCCCCCTTTTGGGCAACTGAAGGTGTGCATCACACTCACCTACGACTACTTATTTATTCTTCATTCACAGTTAGTGATGCTCAACCCCAAACTTGGATGAAATCCAGATAGTGGTTATCAGGATTTCATCCTGTTAAATCAAATCACCTGTGCGGGCTGGGCGGGGGCGGGGAGGTCAATCTTACCTGTCTGACGTCTTCTTAGATCCGTCCCTCAGCGCCTCCCACGATGCGGTCCAAGCAGCGGTCACCTGATTACAAACACTTCCTCCTTCCAGGTTGAAGGAGGAAGTGTTTGCAGTCACGTGATGCGTGTGGACCGCATCGTGGGAGGCGCCGCTTGGATCGCATCTCTGTCCCCTGTACCTCCTCTGTGCCCCCGTGTCTCCAGTGTCCCCCTCTGTGTCACCTCTGTCCTCTGTACCTGCTTATACAAGTTTAAAAGCCACTTTTTCTTTGAATTTTTTAAAAATCGATTCTCTCAAAAACTACAAGTCCAATTTGAAACCTTTTTTTTACTGGTTACCATGGAAACACAGATTCCATGCCGTTCATATCGGCGGGTCGTTCGTAAGTCGGGGACTACCTGCAGTTCCTCTTTAACAGTACAAAACAAGACATTGGCACCATATTAATAAGAATAACCAGCAGCAACTAGAGATCAAAGTAACCTCAGGACAACAAAACCAGGTAAGAGGTCATCTGAATGTTTGTGGAACCCCCATTACTTTCCATTATTTCACAACTTAAGCTACATACCCACGTCACAATTTCTGAAGTGATTTTTGCCACAACGTGGGTACATGTGTGCGATTAAGAAAATTATGTTTTATGACGTGCATCGATTATGACCGTCATGGCAGATTGGATCTTTAGGATCTCCAACGACTCCTGCGCAAAGTACCGCAATCATAGGAACTTTCATTTGCACCCGTTGTGTGCTACAGCAGGTAGGAAGATGGACCAGGGAACACTCATTTGTCAGGTCGCGTCACTGAGCATTCCCCGATTTATCTACCAGTGAGTAAGGGCCTTTACATTGTTCTTTTCTGTACTTTTATGATGGTGGCCACGGCTCATCCAAAACAGCTCTGGAACAGCTCTATACTCTTTGCTCGAGAATGGCTCTACACTCTTTGCTCGAGAATGGCTCTATACTCTGCTCCAGAACAGCTCTACACTCTTTGCTCGAGAATGGCTCTACACTCTTTGCTCTAGAATGGCTCTATACTCTGCTCCAGAACGGCTCTATACTCTGCTCCAGAACGGCTCTACACTCTTTGCTCCAGAACGGCTCTACACTCTTTGCTCCAGAACGGCTCTAAGAACAGCTCTATGCTCCAGAACCGCTCTATACTCTTTGCTCCAGAACCGCTTTATACTCTTTGCTCTAGAACAGCTCTATACTCTTTGCTCCAGAACAGCTCTATACTCTTTGCTCCAGAACAGCTCTATACTCTTTGCTCCAGAACAGCTCTACACTCTTTGCTCTAGAACAGCTCTACACTCTTTGCTCCAGAACAGCACTATACTCTGTGCTCCAGAACTATACTCTGTGCTCCAGAACTATACTCTGTGCTCCAGAACTATACTCTGTGCTCCAGAACTATACTCTGTGCTCCAGAACTATACTCTGTGCTCCAGAACTATACTCTGTGCTCCAGAACTATACTCTGTGCTCCAGAACTATACTCTGTGCTCCAGAACAGCTCTACACTCTTTGCTCCAGAACTATACTCTGTGCTCCGGAACTATACTCTGTGCTCCAGAACAGCTCTATACTCTTTGCTCCAGAACAGCTCTACACTCTTTGCTCCAGAACTATACTCTGTGCTCCGGAACTATACTCTGTGCTCCAGAACAGCTCTATACTCTTTGCTCCAGAACAGCTCTACACTCTTTGCTCCAGAACTATACTCTGTGCTCCAGAACTATACTCTGTGCTCCAGAACTATACTCTGTGCTCCAGAACTATACTCTGTGCTCCAGAACTATACTCTGTGCTCCAGAACTATACTCTGTGCTCCAGAACTATACTCTGTGCTCCAGAACTATACTCTGTGCTCCAGAACAGCTCTACACTCTTTGCTCCAGAACTATACTCTGTGCTCCGGAACTATACTCTGTGCTCCAGAACAGCTCTATACTCTTTGCTCCAGAACAGCTCTACACTCTTTGCTCCAGAACTATACTCTGTGCTCCGGAACTATACTCTGTGCTCCAGAACAGCTCTATACTCTTTGCTCCAGAACAGCTCTACACTCTGACTCTTACTTTGATGCTTTTACAATGAATAAAATGATGTGAGCGGAGTTCTACCTGCAGCCTCCTGCCATGAAGTGAAGGAATACTTCTGTGATTTGGTCTGTCATCTGGATTTAGCTCAGTGCTGGTAAGAGAGAGGGTGAGAAGTAGCAGGAATGTTGGAGCATCCGGCTCTCCTCAGCAATGTAAACCTGATTCCAGGAGGAAGTTCACGAGACCCAGCACTGGGGTATGAGAGCAGCAGTAGGACAGGGCAGGCATGGCCATTACTTTCTAGAGCACCTGTTGTGGTTTGCATACTGTGTATCCTAATGATTGCAGCAGGACTCCAGCAGGTCATGGTAGCTCTAGAAACTAGGAATCGTGCAGTATGGGCAGTACAAGCATTTATTCATGCTGGCAGTCTGTTCTAGTCTAGCGTCAATCAACATTATTACAGCATGTACTCCTTTGTTAAAGGATACCTCTAGCAAAAAAAAAAATATCGGCACAACTCTAGATAATCCAGAAGCTTCCCCCGTCCTCTTCCACCGCGCCGTTCCTGCACTGCCTCCCCTGAAAGACAGTCGACAAGCCCTTGTCCACGGCTCGTGTCTGTGCAGTAGCACTGAACTGCTCAAGCTCAGCCTTTTCCATTGAAGCCGGAGCAGAACTGTGCTACTGTGCAGGCTAAGTGCGGCCGCACTTCAGAGTGTCTCAGTCAGCGCTGGAACGCCTGATGGATGGGGGGACACCTCCTGAGGATCATGTCTAGGTAAGTATCTAACTTTTTTAAATAAAAAAATCTCCCACGACGATTAGCGATTGCACCATTGCTATTCAGCATACACATTTATTTATTGCATATTTTATACAGGTTTTCTCTTTTTTCTGGATTTTACTGTATTTTATATGTGTTATTAAAAGAGGTGATTTATATGAGGCAACATATGAGTGCAGGAGATTTTTTATTACTGAACGTTGCCAATTTGAATAGGATTAGTGGTATATCCTTTTTTTCTCTTTGCTGCCATCCAGGAAAATTCATTCAAGTGCGTTACCAATCTATGTACATATCATCTAACTTATTTTTATTTTAACAAACCTCTCAGGCTTGCTTTAAGGCAGAGTTTACCTAGTGCCTCGTTGTGAGTAACGTCATCTCAAGAACCCTTTGATGCATACATATCAGGGCTGTGGAGTTGGAGTAACCTGGAGTCGGTGGTTTTATAAACTGAGGAATCAGATTAGGATGATTTTTGTACGAACTCCACAGTCCTGATACATATTTCTTAGGAGTACTTCATACTTGTGTATATATTGATTTAAAAAACATTTCTTGATGCTTTTAACTGTAAATACTTATTTAGTTTAATGTATATATATATATGTTTTATCTTTTTTTTTCTCCCTAAAACTAAATAAAATAGATTGACTATGACAAGTTGAGGTACCTCCAGAACCCAACTAAAGTAGGCCCTGGTGTAAGTGTACCACGTATTGAGAACATTGGCTCCAGTTGGATCACACTGCTGTTTTGGGACCAGCTGAGTAACCTGTGAGGAGGAAACATTACACTCATTTCCCCAGGGAGTGTTCCTCTGATCCCCGCCGATCCTCTTTAGCCACGTGGATAACTCTACTCCCAGAATGCCTCTGTCAGCCACGCACAGCTCACACAGAGTGGGGCATCCATCCTGCAGCTGCTGGAGACATTATTGGAAAATGGTTAGCCACTCTCAGGGCTGGATTTACCATAATGCACGTGTCTACAGGCACCTGATGATGGAAAGGAGGCTCACTTCCTTTCCTGAGTGCCACCTCTAGCTTCTTATACTGAGGGTACCTGTAGCTACCTAATACTAAAGTGCACCTGTAGCTACCTAGGCTGGGTAGGGGAAGTAAGGGGGAAGTAAGGGAGAAGTGACAGCTGGGCCAGCCAGCACATCTGTGGTGCGGTTCGGCGGGGGTTTGTAGGTTGGTGGGAAGGTGAAGTCTAGGGTGCCAGGACATCTGTGCCTATAGGCTCCTGTGAGGTAAATCCAGCCCTGGCCATTCTCAAGGAGGCTCATTACCATACTATAGCACTGGTACATAGAAAGGGTGGGAAGCTGTGGCCATGGTGGAGGTGGCATAGTAAAAATCTGACAGGGAAACACAGCAAACACAGGTACTAACCTGTTGGAATATACACTATTTAGTTTCCCCGCCTCTGTGCCAAAAGAAAAGATGGCGCTGTCAAGAATGGCTTTGAGCTTGGTGGGTGAAACCAAAGTGATAATACGATCAATGATTATATGTCAAGAAAATGTAAAGTTAGCGTGACGACCAAAGTCTGTGATGCTCACTAATTTCTCTCTGTTAGTTTGATCTTTGGTTGCACTGCCACATGCCTCATACTGATTTCCCTCTAAGTGCTTGATGAAGGCCTGGAGGATTGGAAGTGGGCTTATGCCTGCGCTTGTACACAACATTTTACTGGCACATAGTTACTGAAGGACTGGTACTTCTAGCAGTTATCTATAACTATTCTCCATTAATATAATGCACAGCTAAGCTACACTGTTGCATTATTTAATATATGAACAGTAGCTTAATTGCCGTTTTACAAGCTATACCCCAAGGAGCTTGGGTTTTCTTGCTTATGGAAATAAGAGCAGAACCTTCTATGCATGGTGGTCAAAATCTTCAAATGTCTTAAGATACCAGAAGGTCACTCTTACTAAAACTGCATAAAATGACTAAAGGGGCCCATACACCTAACGATTTTCTCGCCAACATACAGCACATTCGATCACTGTGATCGAGTATGCTGTGAAATCGTTGCGCAAACGCTGACAGAACGCTCGTTCCCGTCGATCCGTCCGTGCAGTAGATTTTGCTCGATCGCCGGCAGGTCGGGAGTGCATTGATAGCGGCGTTCGAATGCCCGATGACCGACGCTAGCAGCAATACATTACCTGCTCCGCCGGCGCGTATACCCGCTCTCTCCGCTGTCTTCTCCGCGCTGGGCTCCGAGTCGGATGGCTTCACTGAACTTCCTGTCCCGGCAGGAAGTTTAAACAGGAGAGCGCCCTCTACTGTTCCCCGGATAGGAAGTTCAGTGAAGCCAGCCGGACTCAGAGCCCAAAACGGAGAAGACAGCGGAGAGAGCGGGTATACGCGCCGGCGGAGCAGGTAATGTATTGCTGCTAGCGTCGGTCATCGGGCATTCGAACGCCGCTATCAATGCACTCCCGACCTGCCGGCGATTGAGCAAAATCTACTGCACGGACGGATCGACGGGAACGAGCTTCCTCTACTGTTCCCCAGATAGGAAGTTCAGGGAAGCCAGCCGGACTCAGAGCCCAGAGCGGAGAAGAAGACAGCGGAGACCGGGGGACTCGCGCCGGCGGAATAGGTAATGTATAGCTGGCAGGGAGGAGGGGGGGGGGGGGGGGGGGAGTTCGGCAGCGGCAGCTCCACAGATGGTGAATCGATTTCATGCTGAAATCGATTCACAATCTGTTTGCAGTAAAGGCAGCCATACGATCCCTCTCTGATCAGATTCCATCTGAGAGGTATCTGTCTGTTGGTCGATCTGATGGCAAATCAACCAGTATATGGCCACCTTAAGATATAGTCCATACTCTGTTTTCAGCACTTAACTACCAACTGACAGGCAGATAAGGACGCCATAGAGACATATTACAAATGCAGATGGAACATTTCAGAAGCACAATTTTAAAGCAGCGATCAACCTACTAGTAAAGGCAGTACTAGTTTCATACATTCTTTTGTGGGGTGAAGAGGTATGTGGGGGTGAGGGAACAACATGCCTGTATCAGATCCAGTGCCACTTGCTTATGGAGTCCCACAGGGTTCTGTGCTATCACTGTTACTCTTTCCAGTCTACAAGCTCAGTGGGCAAAATAGTCCAGAATTATGGCCTAGGCCCTAGGATACCATTGTTATGCAGACGACACTCAACTGTACCTGTCCTTCAGGCCTGGCACACAAGACCCATCAGCATACATTAATGCCTGTCTTATGGAATTACAAAACTGGAAGAACAACAGTCAGTTGAGGCTGAACTCTGACAAGACAGAGGTGTTGGTAGTAAGCGGTTCTCATATGATGGAGTCCAAAACTCTCCCCACTTTAAACTAGCAATTGGGGGAGATGCTGTACAGCATAAAGACTCGGGGTGATCCTGGATGGAAAGTCAACACTCAGACAGCAGGTATCATCTGTCATCAAATCCTCATTCTTCCATCCGATATATATAGCAAGAATCAAACACCTTATCCCAGAAGACCTACCTGCACTAGTTCATTCATTTGTATCCTTCTGCCTGGACTACTAAAATGTCCTATTCATCGGATCCCCAAATAAAGTTCTGCACACCTTACAACTAGTACAGAATGCAGCAGCCAGACTCCTGCAGCTCACACTTTTCCAAATACTGCAAACTCTTAACTGGTTGCCAGTAAAATGGAGAATCCATTATAAGATCTGCCTGCTGACATTCAATGCCCTAAACTACACGGGACCCAAATACATAGCGGATCTATTGGAACTTTATGCCCCTCCACGCACCCTCCGCTCTGACAGTAAGATGAATTTGGTTATTCCCAGGATTCAGTTAAAAGCATTCGGTGCCCGGGCCTTTTCCTATGCAGCCCCTACTCTATGGAACTCGCTTCCACAATCAGTACGAGAGGCTCCTTCTCTGCACAGCTTTCTTTATCTGAGCCTATTAGACTGCTGAACGCATGGTCACATCGCTTTAAGTCTGCGGGGAGAAAAGCTCTATAAAAATATGAATTATTATCTTCAAATGGGCCAAAAATCAATAAATGAGTGAATTCCATTAATGATCGGGGCTCCAACCCCATTCACATGTAAGGACAACCAATACATTAAAGAGAGGCTAAAACCAATAATAACCAATTTTTCCCCCCAAAAAAATCACAATCAACATCGCAACGTGCTGCGATTGTGATTTTTTTTCCATTTAAAACGAGCATTTTTTTTTAGCTGCGATTCTTGCTGAATATTGAAGAATACAGGCCAATCGCAAATGCGGAAAAAATGCAGCTTGCGGAATGTTTGCGTTTGGCCTCCAGCAAAGCTGGAGGTGTGCAGTTGTTTAAATGACTTCAGAAGCTGTCCAATTAAAAACCCAAACTATCTCAGAGGTCAAGATATGACTTTGCTCTCTTATAATAGGCTGCTGTCCTGCTATGGAATACTGCGCAGTACTTCTCCTCTGCTTGTTATACGGTAGGTAGATCAGGAATCAGACACCACCGCAGTGAAAGATGCAATGTCATTCTTTAACTTGAGCAATGCTGACATACTTCAGGGCGCCTGTCACACCCAGAAAACCACTGATGTAGCAGAAAAAAAATGCTTAAAATAAAACAGCAGTAAAAAAATAAATAAAAAATGGTCTCACATCGGGAGGGAGCAAGAGACTGCAGTGGAAAATAATGAAGCAGTAAGCTCTAAATTAAATACAGAGACAAATCAATTAGGGATAACAAGTATGCAAAGCTGCAGACTTTCAGGCAAAAATAATTTTATATTGTTGGAAAGCAGAGGGAGGTTTTACTACTGGCTGGGAAGTTATTCTACACACACACACACACACACGTACACACACACGTACACACACACACACAGACACACACACACACACACACACACGTACACACACACACACACACACTGTACACACTGTACACACACACACAGACACACTGTACACACGCACGCACGCGCACACACACACACACACACACTAGTTCTGTAATTGGTTCCACTACGCCAAGGCCACTACGGACGCCACTACCACAGCTGTCACCTACAGGGACATCCCTTGCACGCTACTTGGCGTACTACAGCCCCCAGGCTCCGACAGGCCCTCATAATCGTAGAGTTCTTCAATGCCAGCAAGCGGGGCCATCGCAATATGGCTATGTTGAAAGGGAAGGGCAGCGCAAGCAGGCATTGCTGCGAAAAAACAACAGGGGGCGCCAGCAAAATGAAAACGAAAGAAGAAACGTTTAGTCTTTAGCCAGTGTATGTACAGGTGTTTTTTTTCTTCATCCTTCCTCTATGAAGGGCCCCTCATCACCAAATCCTTCCAGATCACCACTTATTTCCCTCAAGTCTCCTGCAATAAAATCACACTGAGGTTGCCAGCTGGATCTCTGCTGTCATCTAGATGAGGGCCGCCATGCCATGGCAGTAGCCCGGCCTCCCAGTATAATTTGTGGTAGGGGGCGGGGCATGACACACACCAATCACATCCAGGAAGGAAGGAAGGACGTGGCTGTTACAGCCACTAACCTCCCCCCTTCCATTTTGACCAAGTTTCTGCAGGTCTTTTGCAAGGTGACCTTTCTGTTAACCACAGTAAAATTTGATACAAGTGCACATTAATAACCCCATCCCGGGTGTTTAATAAGATGCAAATGATTCCAAGTCCATGCAGCATTATGCAACAGCTTGAATATGGACCAATCAAATGAAGCCTAGGTGGAATTTCATTGGTCCATTTTCAAGCTGCATATATTTGCATAGAAGTTTTACATAATCCTGCATGGACTTGGAAATTTTTTGCAGGTCACGCACTACCTGTTACAGCAAAAAGATGAATAGACGAGCCTCTGATGAGCTCATAATAAAAAACAACAACTTAAATTTGGGGGAACCAAGGAATAACTGAAAATACGACTGTGGGAGGGAGATCAAAGCTTGCCAATATAACACATTTTTATTGAGATAGTAGAGGGGAATGATGCTATAGCAAGGGAATAAAACACAAACAAAATGGGAGAGGTTGTTCCTATGTTCTGTATCCCTGTGCGGGTTCAAAGCTTTAAAAACCCACCCTCAATCTACATTGAAGGAACTGAAGTCGCAAGGGTATCAAGCATCAGCCTCCTGGGCACAACCATCTCTGATGACCTGACCTGGAGGGCTAACACCATCTCAAGAGTATGGGAAGAAGGCGCAGCAAAGACTCTTCTTTCTACACCAACTAAAGAAGTTCGGTATGGCCCAGGTACTTCTGAGATCCTTCTACTCTGCCACCATTGAGTCGGTCCTCTGCTCGTCCATCCTGGTCTGGTAGGCTAGCTCTACCGCTAGAGACAGATACAACATTCAGAGGGTCATCAGCTCAGTGGAAAGAATAACTGGGAAACCTCTACCCCCCTTAGACCTCATCTACAACACTAGACTGCTTGCCAGAGCCATGAAAATCACTGGCGACCTCTCCCACCCAGGTCACAGCCTTTTCAGTCGGCACAAATCGGGCCGGAGGTTCTGGTCCATCCCGGCCAAGACCATAGGACGAAGGAACACATTTTTTTTCCCCACGGCCATTAGACTCTTGAACTCTGCCATCTCCACAAACGTTCCCCCCTGTAGCCGTCTACTGACTGCCATCCGACCACGGCTGTTGCTGCCCTGATCACTTTTTCGCTAGAAGTGTCCATTAGTACCACTGTTTTTATCTTGTGTAACATGCTTCTGTCTCTGTAAACCTGTGTTGTCTTACTTCCTATGTCGTATTGCTTTTACTGTGCCATACCTCTTTGCCAAATCCAATTCCGGGCACGGTTCTGCCGTGCTTGGCGAAAAAAAGCGATTCTGATTCTAGTAAATCAAGGCGTACAGTTCAACTAGAGCTAAAAACGGTCTTGGCTGGAAGCTTTTACAACAGTGGATTGAAGTGTGTGTGTGTGTGTGTGTTGGGGGGGGGGGGACCGTAGGCTTTGCTCACCATCTCCATGTTGTGAAGCAGTAGGCAGCCTAATGACGCCCTCCTGGCCATGATCAGCGTTGTCCCCAGGCCGTCCAGAGTAGGCGTCTTGAGGAAAGTCGGCAGCGTGGTTCCCCACCGCGTTGTAGTCCTGATGATACTGCTCAGACATCCTGGAGCGAGGTGAACCTGCAAGAAACAGATCATCGTTAATCAAGAGTCAGAAAATCAGTGCAGACATCTTCGAGGGCAGCAGCACAGTACCAACACAGTCAGCCTGGAGGTGCTGTGATGCTGCAGACAATACCCAGACAATACATCTACACTGTACTGTCTGACTCACAGTGGCATCAGGAAGATCTCAGAGATGCTAATGTGCTTTCGCGAGCTTGGTTTGTTTCCCCCGCAGGGGACTGTCAATTACAGCCGAGCTGCCAGGAACCAGAAGGAGCGCAATGACTGCGCTGGGAGAGAGAGCAAGGAACATTCTCAGTGTCTGCAAAATGTAACACTGACATCATGCTTATTCATGTGGACACTCAGGTCGTGATTGGTTTACAACTTGCAAATTCATTCTACATTCCAACATGGGAATAAACCTGGCAGGGTAAGAGACTGACACATCTATGTGGTCACATGATCACAGAGGCCAAATAAGAATTTGTGTTGTGCACGGCAGGCCTGGATTTACATCATAGGCACAGATGTCCTTGCACCCTAGACCTCGCCCTCGGAGAACCTATAAGCTCCCACCAAACCGCAGCACATGTGTGCTGGCTGGCCCAGCTGTCACTTCTCCCCTACTTCCCTTGCCTGTCAAAGCTATAGGTGTCCCTTAGCATTAGGTAGCAAGAGGAACCTCAGTATTAAGTAGCTAGTGGTGCCCCAAACTGAAGGGAGATCTCGTCAGTGGAATGCCAAAAGCTGGGTGAGTAACTGCTCATTTACACTCTGCTCGGGACCCTGCATAGGAAAGGAGGGAGGGAGGCACGAGGAGATGTGAGTCAGCTGCCCTTCCATGATCAGGCGCCTGCAGGCACGTGCCTACAGAGCCTTATGGTAAATCCGGCCCTGGTCCACAGTAACTGGATTCAGGGAAACTACGAACTATAAACTAAATCATTTCTAGGTAACAGATATTCATACAGATTTTCGGCCAGTAGGGATGGTCAATGAGATGAAAATACTTTGTATGATTATGCAAATTTTGTATGCAAACGTATGAGTCTTGAAAAGGGACCCACAGTTTTCAGGGCAGGAACACACTGGGCAGAATCGCATATGCGGTTTCCATAGCACATAGTGGAAAACGCGTATGCGATTCTGCCTAGTGTGTTCCTAGCCTCAAGCTGCATACATTTCCTTACATATGAATATGCAATTAACTTTTTCTCCTGAGTTTTCTCCTAAGTGATACTGGTCAATAAAATGCCTTTTAAAAATCACCAGCAAGCAAGAAAACACTTAAAGGATACCTTAGTGCAAATTGAAATTAAAAATGAGGGAGCAGGCATGTTTAGTGGGCTCTCCTCATCCCCACCGCTCCCCCGTTCTACTCCAGGCCTCCTCCGGTACAGCCTAGCAACCCCCCAGACTTACTTCCTGGTCGGGGTGGTCGCAGCTGACTGCACAGGCACCGCCGGGTGACGGGGTCTTTTTTTGCGTGGACGCGGTCGGGAGTGCTCTGCGCAGGCACACTATGTAGCTTTTAATTTCAATTTGCACTAAAGTATCCTTTAACATAGTTTTGATAGCACATAGGCACCTACTTTTTTGGTACTTTTTCATTTGAAAAGTGCTGAAAAGCTTTTCTAAATAGTATATGAAAATTATCTCCCAGGAGAAAACTTAGGTGAAAAAGTTAATTGCATACTGGCCATTCTCTCCTAATCCAAGGGGAAAAAAAAGCTTCAGCAGAGTTCAGATTTAATCTGTCCCCTATAATGGATAAAAAATGTTTGCACTGTTCCAACCCTAATCTTTACGTAGCACAGGGCTGGAGCACACCAGAGCGGTTCTGAAGCGGTTTTTAAAACACTTGCAGGGGGAAACCGCTTGGCTAATAAAAGTGAATGGGCTGGTGCACAGCAGAGCGGCTCGTTTTTTCCACAAACGCAAACTCGGGGGCTGCAGCATTTTTTTTTTTAGGTATCTGCGGCGTTTCTGTCTCAATGTTAAAGTATAAGAAAAGTGGAAAACCACTCTGAAAAACGCAAGATCAGTTTTCCAAGCATTTTTGTTACAGAAGCTGTTTAGTAACAGCTTTAGGGCCTATTCACACTTGTGCGTTTTCACCGCGATTTCAGCATTGCTGAAAATCGCTAGTGGTTTGAAAAACGTGTGTACAATGAAAGTGTATGGAAGTGTTCTCATCTAAGCGATTTTCTGAAATGCATAAGTGTTGCCTGCAGCGTTTTCTGAGCGATTCTGCGGGCTAAATTGAACTTGAAATCACAAAATGCTAATCGCTGGAAAAACGCTTTCTATACAGTGAAAAATCGCTGGGAAATTGCTAGTGTGAATGGACTCTTAACTGTAACAAAATATGACATCTGCTACACAAAAACGCTCCAAAAAATGCTAGGCACGCTTAGAAAACCTCTCATCATGCCTAGAATCGCTGAAATCTGCTTCAAAAACCTCTAGCGTTTTGTGGATCTGCTTGGTGCACACTGGCCCTAAATGTGTAGGCTGTCCCCTCTTTTATAGACTTGACTGCCACCCTGTATGACAGAGGCGCCAGGCTATGTACCGGACCGCATTGGTGATAGGCTCCTATTTATTGCCTGAGGAAGTGGGATATACCCACGAAACGCGTTGCACCTTGTTCGGAGTATGTAAATAATCTGATTTTTGCTTAAAACAGCAATTTTTTTGTGTCTGTTTTGGAGGGGTAAGTCCACCGCTACCTACTTCATTTTATCCATTTTAAAGAAATATTTTTTTTTACCCTGTTGGCGCCTCTGTACTACTAATGCAGTTGTTTCCACCCTGTATGAGGTCACTCAGCCCTTCCCCATGGGACACCAGCAATGATCCGCAGGACCTGGCTTTATAGGAACGCTGTGTCACAGCTCCTGGCACGGCCAATACACATTCCCCTCCAGAACATTAGTGAGTGATGTCACCATGCACAGTTAGCAGCACAGGATGAAGGCTCCGGCCATTACCCAGCATGCAATGCCACTGTGTTTTTATTTTCAAGCTGCATGCAGAAGGAGGGCTCTGCATGGTATTTATAGACCCCGGAGGATAAAAATCCTGAGTCACGTACGTCCAGCATTTATGGCTGTGCTGTAAAGAATACGCCACATCTAATCCCCCATCTATTATCAGCAACATATGTTCCAACAATATGCAGCAATCACATAAAACCTGGTTTGTGAGAGACTTATAACTCTAGTGCCTCATAAAAATAATCATCACATAAAACGTAGAAATGGTCCCACTGGACCCAGCGCTGTGAAAGTGTCACGGCCAATCACATGTCAGCATTCTGCCAGTTAGAGCAAACTTGAAGGGGGAAAAAAAACTTATGACATAATGAATTGTATGTGTAGTACAGGTTAAAGGGGCACTCTGGCGAAAAATTGGAAAATTTTAAATATGTGCAAACATAAAGAAGTATGTTTTTTCAGAGTAAAATGAGCCATAAATTACTTTTCTCCTATGTTGCTGTCACTTACAGTAGGTAGTAGAAATATGACAGAAGCGACAGGAGATGGACTAGCTCATCTCATCATGGGGGATTCTCAGGGATTTATTTATTTTCAAAAGCACTTAGTGAATGGCAGTTGCTCTGTCCAACTACCAAAAACCTGTGTAGGGAGCAGGGAAGCTGGCCAGCATCACTGTTTAAATCCTTTTTAGGGAATATCTTTATAAAGAATAAAAGCCTTACTGAGAATCCCCTGTGAGGAGATGGACTAGTACAAAACCTGTCGCTTCTGTCAGATTTCTACTAACTACTGTAAGTGACAGCAACATAGGAGAAAAGTAATTTATGGCTCATTTTACTCTGGAAAAAACATACCGTACTTCTTATTTGTCTTATTTGTCTATGTTTGCACATATTTTAAATTTTACAATTTTTCACCATAGTGCCCCTTTAAGAATAGAACATTAGTAGCAAAGAAAAGAATCTCATATTTTCATAATCAGAGATACAGCTTTTTTTATATAACAATGTATTATTCTGTCACAGTTGCTGTATAAAAAGCACACTCTGTTTTTAAAGTATAAAACAAAGCAGAAATAATGCTCCTTTGAACTTTCCTGCAGTAAAACCTTATCTAAAGCGGTCTCTCGCTGTTTCTTTGATGTATAAGTGCTTCAGAAATCAGGACTGTATTTGACACAGGAAGTTGAGGAGCTCAGAGAAGCTCTTTTGCATAGATAACAACTGAAGTTTTTTAACTCTTCCTGTACTGGAATACAATAGGAGACTCTAGTCTTTGCTACTAATGTTCTATTTCTTGGCTGTACTAAACTTACAATTAATTATTCCACGTTTATTTTCTCTTCTGGTTTGCTTTAAAGAGAACCTGAAATGGGGTGAATAAACAAAAAATATACATACCTGGGGCTTCCTCTAGGCTTATTGCTCCTACGCCTCCCCGTTCATCCCCAATTGGCCCTAGAAAGTCCTCCGGTCTGGGCCCAACTGCGCATGCACGACGTGGCTGCGTGCTCCCGCCACTGGTAGCGCAGCGGGGGAGTGTGTGCAGCCGGACTGCGCCAACTGCCCCGACTGGACAACTTAACGGAGCCAGTTGCGGACGAACGAGGGGGTGGAGGATGACGGCGTGAGAACGATAAGCCTGGAGGGGGCTGGAGGAAGCCCCAGGTATGTATAGTTTTTGTTTAATTCCCCATCTCAGGTACACTTTAAGGTTCCCCAAATCTCGCTGTTCTTGTATGTGCAAATACTGGAGTAGTTACTAAGTATACAAATCATAGCTTGGCAAGGCTTCTCCATTTTGGAGGGAAAATTGCATTTTTATGGGGAGGAAAGATACACATCCGGCTGCAGCATGCCAGAGAGCTATGTTTCCACAATCGCCATCCCTCAGCGCTAAGTGGATTCCTCCTTTAACATTTTATCTTAGGAGACCAAAGCAATCACTTGCCTCTACACATACCCAACAGACAAAGGGACTGCTTGTAAACCAGCTTGCTGAAATCATGGTATACGTGTCCTTTTATTTCTTCACAAAATAGAGTTACAATAATGCAATCCTTCACAATCGCAGTACTGTGAGCAGCCCCATAGAATTGTATGGGCAGGGAGTTGACATGCAGAATGATTGTGCAACACACCTGAACACTGAACAGGGCCTTAGGCCTCTTTCACAGTGGGACGTTAAAGCCGCACTTTAGAAAATATTTTAACGTGGACTAACGCAAAGCAATACTATAAGGAAACGCGGAAAGGCCGCTGTCTCTCGAGGTGAGGCGGCCGTTTCCGCGTCCAGCATGGCGTCACAACGCGGAAAAAACGCCGCATGCCGCATAGGCAGTGCGGCGGAATCCGCATTGGTAACGGCGGAATCCGCATCAGAGGCGGCCCCCGCACTAGATACATTGCATGACAGTACTGGTGTGGCTGGGACTGATAGTCCACCAAGATTCAGACTTACACGCGCGCGAGCACAGAGGCAGAGTTTAAATAGCAGTTAGAAGGGAGTCGGCTGACCAGCTGACAAATTCCACTGCTCTCATTGGACCAGCAATTAGGGAGGTCCTGGAAAGGTCCTAGAGTATATATACTGCTGGTTATTCACTTGCTCTTTGTCTGGCGTGCGATCACATATGTGGGAGCACCCAGATCCGTAGTCAGATCCGCAAGTGTGCCGGGACCAGCTGAAGCTGTAATCCTACACTTAGCTAGATTCTGTTGATAGCTAAAGTACTAGTTTGATTGTGATTATCTGTTATGACTTTTGCCTGCCTTGACTATCCTCCTGAACTCTGATCTTGCACCTCGATATTTCTGATACTCTGTTTCCGAACCCCGGCTCGTTCCTTGACTCTGCTTCTGCCTCCTGATTTTGTACCCCGATATTTCTGATACCCCGTTGCTGAACCCTGCCTGTACTTTGACTCCGCCTTTGCCTTCTGATCTTGTACTTTATCTGTCCGTGTGTGTACGACCTGGCTTGTCTGACCTCGAGAACCGACCTTACTGTTAGAGGCGGTTCCTCGCTCTGTTAGTGATCCTTCCTCCTGAAGGTTACTTTCAGTCTGTCCTTCCTACTGTCAGTCTGACTCCTCCCGTCTTGGAGAGCTCAGGTCTGCGGAAGGAATCTGTGCAGTACTCTTGCTGCACTGAGGCCTAGTCCTCAAAGTGTTACTGTTACACCAAACACTACACTCTACTCAGGTGAACAGAGGTTAGCTAGTATATCGGATTGTCAGTGATACTGCAGATCACGTATAATCTGGTATACATCTGTATTCCCAGTGATTCTGCAGATCACTGGTAATCAGATCCTCTCTGTGCTTCACTGATCGTTACAAATACTAAGTCTGTGCAACATTCACAGTGCACACGTTGCGTTGTGTGTAACGTGTAGCAATATTTAGAAAGTGCTGTATGCTGTGTGTTTAGCAATAAATCTGCTGTGTTGTGTGTTGCACATGCTCAGTAATGTTTTTATTATGTATCGCATGCGCCGTTTTTGTTCCCTCACCGTGCGACGAAAACGGCGCACCAAACGCAGTGCTAAAGAATGTACTATAACGTCCAAGTTATAGTCTTTCAATGCATTGCATTAGAGGCACGTTATGCGACCTTGACATCGCATTAAAACGCAACGTCCCACTGTGAAAGAGGCCTAAAGGGTTAGTGTAAAGTAGCTGGAAATATAGCAAAATGTGCGCACTGTGAAGATGTGAACACTGCAGTATGAACCTAGCTTTACGCATGTCAGAAAGGAAAGGATGCTTGCAAAATAGATGTCCCTGAAAGGGCTGTGGCCATCTCATCTCCAAAGCTGGCAGGTGAGCCAAAATGGTATGTTTGGATCCATTCCTCCATGCTATCAGGAATATGGTGAGTAATGAATGCCTCACCAACCAGAGAGATCAGACAACAGAACGGTCTTGTGCTCGGCTCCCTTCACTGATCACTGGGAAACCTTGCATCAGTTTGTGACCCAGATTCAGCTGCTATTGTGCGCCACACAAACTGTCCCAACGAATCTTCACAGGGGATGGGCGGGGTCATAGGCACACTTCTCAATGCATATCAAGCGTTTGCATTTATTGAAAAAAAATACTTTCAGATTTTTTTTTCTTCTTGAAAGCTTGGAGTCACAGGAGCTCATCACCTCTGCAGGGATGCAGGCCAGACTATCTGCTGCAGGGAGTCACAGGAGCTCATCACCTCCACAGGGATGCAGTCCAGACTATCTGCTGCAGGGAGTCACAGGTGCTCATCACCTCTGCAGGGATGCAGGCCAGACTATCTGCTGCAGGGAGTCACAGGAGCTCATCACCTCCACAGGGATGCAGTCCAGACTATCTGCTGCAGGGAGTCACAGGTGCTCATCACCTCTGCAGGGATGCAGGCCAGACTAACTGCTGCAGGGAGTCACAGGTGCTCATCACCTCTGCAGGGATGCAGGCCAGACTAACTGCTGCAGGGAGTCACAGGAGCTCATCACCTCTGCAGGGATGCAGGCCCGACTAATTGCTGCAGGGAGTCACAGGTGCTCATCACCTCTGCAGGGATGCAGGCCAGACTAACTGCTGCAGGGAGTCACAGGAGCTCATCACCTCTGCAGGGATGCAGGCCCGACTAATTGCTGCAGGGAGTCACAGGTGCTCATCACCTCTGCAGGGATGCAGGCCAGACTAACTGCTGCAGGGAGTCACAGGAGCTCATCACCTCCACAGGGATGCAGGCCAGACTATCTGCTGCAGGGAGTCACAGGCGCTCATCACCTCCGCAGGGATGCAGGCCAGACTATCAACTGCAGGAGTCACAGGAGCTCATCACCTCCGCAGGGATGCAGGCCAGACTAACTGCTGCAGGGAGTCACAGGAGCTCATCACCTCCACAGGGATGCAGGCCAGACTAACTGCTGCAGGGAGTCACAGGTGCTCATCACCTCCGCAGGGATGCAGGCCAGACTATCAACTGCAGGAGTCACAGGAGCTCATCACCTCCGCAGGGATGCAGGCCAGACTAACTGCTGCAGGGAGTCACAGGAGCTCATCACCTCCGCAGGGATGCAGGCCAGACTAACTGCTGCAGGGAGTCACAGGAGCTCATCACCTCCACAGGGATGCAGGCCAGACTAACTGCTGCAGGGAGTCACAGGAGCTCATCACCTCCGCAGGGATGCAGGCCAGACTAACTGCTGCAGGGAGTCACAGGAGCTCATCACCTCCGCAGGGATGCAGGCCAGACTATCTGCTGCAGGGAGTCACAGGAGCTCATCACCTCTGCCGGGATGCAGGCCAGACTATCTGCTGCAGGGAGTCACAGGAGCTCATCGCCTCCGCAAGGATGCAGGCCAGACTATCTGCTGCAGGGAGTCACAGGTGCTCATCACCTCTGCAGGGATGCAGGCCAGACTATCAACTGCAGGAGTCACAGGTGCTCATCACCTCTGCCGGGATGCAGGCCACACTATCTGCTGCAGGGAGTCACAGGTGCTCATCATCTCTGCAGGGATGCAGGCCAGACTATCAACTGCAGGAGTCACAGGTGCTCATCACCTCTGCAGGGATGCAGGCCAGACTAACTGCTGCAGGAGTCACAGGTGCTCATCACCTCCGCAGGGATGCAGGCCAGACTATCTGCTGCAGGAGTCACAGGTGCGCATCGCCTCCGCAGGGATGCAGGCCAGACTATCTGCTGCAGGGAGTCACAGGAGCTCATCGCCTCCGCAGGGATGCAGGCCAGACTATCTGCTGCAGGGAGTCACAGGAGCTCATCACCTCCGCAGGGATGCAGGCCACACTATCTGCTGCAGGGAGTCACAGGAGCTCATCACCTCCGCAGGGATGCAGGCCACACTATCTGCTGCAAGGAGTCACAGGAGCTCATCACCTTCTCAGGGATGCAGGCCACACTATCTGCTGCAGGGAGTCACAGGTGCTCATCGCCTCCGCAGGGATGCAGGCCACACTATCTGCTGCAGGGAGTCACAGGAGCTCATCACCTTCTCAGGGGTGCAGGCCACACTATCTGCTGCAGGGAGTCACAGGAGCTCATCACCTTCTCAGGGGTGCAGGCCAGACTATCTGCTGCAGGGAGTCACAGGCGCTCATTGCCTCTGCAGGGATGCAGACCAGACTATCTGCTGCAGGGAGTCACAGGTGCTCATCACATCCGCAGGGATGCCGGCCACACTATCTGCTGCAGGGAGTCACAGGCGCTCATCACCTCCGCAGGGATGCAGGCCAGACTATCTGCTGCAGGGAGTCACAGGCGCTCATTGCCTCTGCAGGGATGCAGACCAGACTATCTACTGCAGGGAGTCACAGGTGCTCATCACCTCCGCAGGGATGCCGGCCACACTATCTGCTGCAGGGAGTCACAGGCGATCATCACCTCCGCAGGGATGCAGGCCAGACTATCTGCTGCAGGGAGTCACAGGAGCTCATCACCTCCGCAGGGATGCAGACCAGACTATCTACTGCAGGGAGTCACAGGTGCTCATCACCTCCGCAGGGATGCCGGCCACACTATCTGCTGCAGGGAGTCACAGGCGATCATCACCTCCGCAGGGATGCAGGCCAGACTATCTGCTGCAGGGAGTCACAGGAGCTCATCACCTCCGCAGGGATGCAGACCAGACTATCTACTGCAGGGAGTCACAGGTGCTCATCACCTCCGCAGGGATGCCGGCCACACTATCTGCTGCAGGGAGTCACAGGCGATCATCACCTCCGCAGGGATGCAGGCCAGACTATCTGCTGCAGGAAGTCATAGGAGCTCATCACCTCCGCAGAGATGCAGGCCAGACTATCTGCTGCAGGGAGTCACAGGAGCTCATCACCTCCGCAGGGATGCAGGCCAGACCTGACCCTGTTTGCAGGCAGTTGGAACTCCACCTCTTCAGGTCACATGGAGGATACAGTGACAAAGAGGGCAGGTGGGGTTGACCATAGTGGCTAAAGCCTGTGCGCAGCTTACAGTATGGTATACAGTAGGGTATTTTACCAGCAGTGTCTTATTACAGCTGGTAATGAAATTATTATATATGTATTTTTTCGGGCAGCACCAGTGTCTCCATAAAACTCAATTTAGGGTCACTTTACCATCTGTATAGGAGACAGGCTCCTCTGTTACTGCATGAGGACAATGTATGCCTGGTACACACTATAAGATATTCTGGCAGATTTACTGTCAGATCGATTATTTCCAACTTGTCCGATCTGATTTCCAATCGATTTCAGACTATTGTCTGTTTGCTGCAATAGGAAATCGATCAGAAAATGCTCTTTCTGATCGACATGTTGGAAATAATTGATCTGACAATAAATCTGCCAGAAAATCTCATAGTGTGTACCTAGCATTAAGGTGCCCATACACTCGTCAGATTGGCAGCAGATAGATAAGAAATGCATCTGATGATCTATCTGATGCGTTTTTAGAACATTTTTTACCAGGATAGAATTCCAATAGATTTCAGTTTGAAATCTATTGAAATTCGATCTGATGGCATTTTTTTGCCATCAGATTTCTATTAAGGCCAATGCAAACTGATAAGCAATCTCATCAGATCGACCTAAATTTTCCACCCTGCAAGTTCGATGGAAATCCATCGAAATCGATCGAAATCGGCCGTCGATCGGTCGATTGGCCAACCGATTTGCAATCGATCTATCGATCGGGATCGATCGGTCGGCCAGAAAATCGGCTGAGTGTATGGGCTGCTTAAGAGACTGCAGGATGCTTGGTACTGATAACAATATATGGAATACTCAGTCACCCTATGTATGCTGGCCTGAGAGCATGACTTAACTCAACACTCAATGAAGGTAAGTGAGGAATTAGGGTTACTGTTAGAAGACAGAAATGCCCACAGTAACAGAAATCCTAAGTTAACACTCACACTATTTGCTGCCAAGAGCTTTCTGGCTAAGCCCACACACTACTAATAATGGCTGCGGTCACAATAACGTAGAGATCTCATCACGGCCATCCCAGATACATATATAAAACCACAAATGGCTTACTCTTAATTGCCTGCCAAAAACTGGAACCCTAGCATGGGTAAGGGTACTTCCAAAACCCATAATCCTTGATTAGATTCTAAATCAGCAATACATTCTGATCAAAGTGGAAAGACAGAGACTTACCTATATAACAAAGGCTCTATGCCACACAGCACCGTCGCTTCAGCCGGCAGTGTGTGCCTATGTGGCCAGCCTCAGCTCAGGAGAGATAATGCAGGGGGGAGGCCTCTCCACCTTATCTTGTCCTGCAGGGAATCCCTCTGACAGAGCTGGAGGCTTTATCTAGAGGCAGCAGGCCCCGCTGTGGCCCAGACCTCTCACAGTCAGCACTTTATCTGAGGGAAGTTCTCTCTGGCAGAAGGAGCACCAGCTAGTAGCACGGGGAATGTTATCCAGTCAGAGAACTGCCGCACGCAGCAGGGGGCCATGTGCGCATTCTGATAGCTATATGGGTTCCCCATAGAGGGCACCTGAAATCCAGCAGCACACTACTCTGGGGAAGAGAAGGGAAGGAGCAGGTACTGCACTACAATCTCCCAGGATGTGCTGCTCAGTGCATTTTGGTAGCAGCACAGGTGAAGTCTGCTGTAAGGGCTGGTGCACGCCAGAGCGGTTCTGGAGCGTTTTTGAAAACGCTAGCGGTTTGAAGAACGCTTGGCTAATGAAAGTGAATGGGATGGTGCACACCAGAGCGGCTCATTTTTTCCACAAACGCAAACTCGGGGGCTGCAGCACTTCTTAGATTTCTGAGGCGTTTCTGCCTCAATGTTAAGTATAGGAAAGTGGAAAACCGCTCTGAAAAACACTAGATCAGAGCGGTTTTCCAGGCGTTTTTTGTTACAATAGCTGTTCAGTAACAGCTTTACTGTAACAATATATGAAATCTGCTACACAAAATCGCTCCAAAAAACGCTAAGCATGTTTAGAAAATCTCTCTAAGGGCCTTATTCACACTTGCAAAACGCTAGCGCTTTTGCTAGCGTTTTGCTCAGGCGATTTTTGGAGTTTAACACGAAAAAAAATCGCCATTCACACTTGCCGATTTTTTCGCAATCGCATTTAGCGCTTCTATAGCACTGAAACACAAATCGCCGGGAAATCGCCTGAAAATGGTGCAGGATACAAATCTGCGTTTGGCGATTTGCGTTAATCGTTGGCACATCGCCCAAGTGAGAACGTGCCCATAGGATATTATGGCACTCGCGCTTTAAAAAGCTCTAGCGCTTGAGCGTTTTGCCGAAATCACCAGCAAAACGCTCAAGTGTGAATGGGCCCTCAACAGGTCTAGAATCGCTCCGAAAATCTGCTTCACCCACTGTGTGATGTCAGCACTGAGGTCCTGACATCACACTGTGGGAGCCTAGTTGCATTGTGGGAAATAACAGCTGTTTCCAACTGCCAAAAATGCATCATCTCTTTGCACAGCCATCACCTGCCAGCAGTAAAAATGTTGACATGTGATAAATGTCAGAATGTAAATCAGGGAGAGGAAAGATTTTACAATGGGAAAACATTGACGAAATAATTTATAAATAATTATTGTAAAAATTAAGCACTTTTTTTCATTACATTATTTTCACTGCAGTTCCTCTTTAAAACCCTATGCTTATATGACTTTTATGCAGCACCAGTAACTGCTATGGTTGTGAAGTCTACAAGTTATATGCCATAGTAAGTTTTCGGCAGATTCAGGACTTGGACAGAACTTGGTGGGTGTAAAGAATTCTTACTGCAATGCAACTGGAGTCTGCCAAACTATACACATTTGTAGAACTGTGATGTCAATATTTTCTGTTAAACAGTCCAGGATGTTTTTAGTGTCAATATGCCACAGCACACTATAACCTTCCCACAATGAGGCACTGTCCATCACTACCATTCTCCTCCCCTTACTGAACTGTACAGCCTCCCCATGTCAGACAATTCAGAGTTGGAAACTATCACTCCAGCAATCACACTAACATAACAAATGTGAGAATGGCTAAACACAGCACTACATGGCCAGTTTATTAAAAAAATGATTATGGTTATTATGGTATTACATTCTTTTCAATGAATATTATTAATTATATGAAAAAAATCTAACTTATTTTTATTTGCTTGAGAAATTCGATCGGAATTCCCATTTTTCTCGATAATGGTCGATCAGGAAAGGGGGAAAAAATCAGTTTCTTCCAAGATTGAAAGAGGTGTGCTAGGATGTATGAAATTCTTTCAACCAAAGAAACTGTGCAGATACATTTTAGAAGAAAGAAACTTTTTTTTTTTGAGGAAACAAAAATATTACAATGGGAGGATTTGCTTATTGGAAGAAACGTAATGTGTTTGACATCAGTACATTTGGAGTAGATTAGTGAACATTGCATTAAGCTGTAGTTTTTGACTAACAGGTCATAGAACAGGGGTCTCAAACTCAATTTACCCGGGGGCCGCAGGAGGCAAAGTCAGGATGAGGCTGGGCCGCATAAGGGAGTTCACGTGTCCCCGCCGCAAAACGAGGGCTGCAGAGCCCCCAAATCGCCCCGGGGGCAATCCGCCGGCATTTCCTGGAAGGGGCAGAGCTTTCAGCTTCAGCTCTGCCCCTCCTGACGTCAATCGCGGCGGATCACCGCCTCTGCCCGCCCACTCTAAACATAAAAAAAAAAATTGGGAAAATAGGAAAAAATGCCCGGAATCTTCATACAGCCATATTACGGCTGTATAGCGATCCCTGGCCAAAGCGCTGCGGCTGCGTATGGACCCCCTGGAAACTCTGTCAGGAAATGTATTGCTCTTTCTTTTGATACATGTAAAATTACACTACCGTTAGGCTTGCTACTAAAAGTGACATTTACCGCATTTAAAAGTATACTATTTTCCTTCGAAACTTTAAAATCGATTTTCTCAAGAACTATAAGGTCTTTTTGAAAAATTGTTTTTTCCTCTTATTCCTAATGATCTCCTTAACATATCCTGCAAATTTAGGGTTTCTAGCATTTAAGGTGGATTTGCTATTAACCATTAAAGTCGGCGGGTTTTTAAATGTGTATTTTTTTCCTTTGCAACTTTAAAATCGATTTTCTCAAAAACTATAAGGCCGATTTGAAAAAAATGTTTTTCCTCTTGTAGCCACTGGGGGCCCCTACAAGCTCTGGGGCCACAAAATATTGTATCGCGGGCCGCAAATGGCCCGCGGGCCGCGAGTTTGAGACCCCTGTCATAGAAGGAAACTTTAAAGCGAAATGAAAACCAGCATTTCTTCTTTGCTCTAAAAAATGATTTACCGCATATTATATACTACCAGCATTTTTTTTACTAGAACAGCATTCAAAGGGTTACACACAGGGCTTGAAGGTTCAGTGCAGAGAAAGCTGGACGCATCCGAACTGGAGATACTGTTATCTTGTGTCTACTTAATTGTATCAAGTGAGGAATGTGACACATTCTCTGACTGTGCAGAAGCTCCTGGACACAGACAGACACTCAAAGAATTTCTGCCTTAAATACATAATGAATAAAACCATTTATGAATAAAATGCAAAGTCAGCTCTCAAAGCAAAAAACTGTACTTTTGGGAACTTGTAATTTCTAAATGAATAATAATACTTATGCACAAAAGCAAATATGATAACCGTATGGTATATAAAAAGTAGGAAAACATGTTTTTATTGAATATTATGTCAGGGTTTTATACCACTTTAAGGTTTAATAATTAAAACGTTATAAAAACTATAATAGAATGTAAATCTACAACTAACCTTCCTGGCGGTAACCCCGAACGTAGTTCGGGGTAAGCCGCGCAGGAGGTTTTCTCAGGCCCTGCTGGGCCGATTTGAATAATTTTTTTTTTGCTGAACGCAGCTAGCACTTTGCTAGCTGTGTCAGCACTTCGATCGCCGCCGCCCCGCGCTCGATCGCCGCTATCCGCGTCGCAACACAGCCCCCCCCCCTAGACCCCTGCGCTGCCTGGCCTATCAGCGCCAGGCAGCGGCAAGGGGTGGATCGGGACTCCCTTAGATGTCACGACGTCCATGACGTCGGTGACGTCATCCCGCCCCGTCGCCATGGCGACGGGGAAGCCCTCCAGGAAATCCCGTTCTTTGAACGGGATTTCCTGATCGCCTATCGCCGGAGGCGATTGGCGGGGCTGGGGGGATGCCGCTGAGCAGCGGCTATCATGTAGCGAGCCCTCGGCTCGCTACATGATATATATAAAAAAAAAAAAAAATCAAAAAAACGGCTGCGCTGCACCCGGGCGGTTTTTAACCACTTCTCTACCACAGGGTTTTTCACCTAAAAACCACAGCAATTTTCACATTTAAGGGAGGCAAGGGTTAATGGGCTTAATGGGGGTATAATTTATTTAAAAAAAACCTCACTGATGCTGATCAGTCACTAATGCTGTGTTAGTTATCTGAGATCCTCTCAAGAGTGATCTCAGTAACTGTAACAGCATAGTGACTGATACAATGTTTACACACATTCTGCATGAATAAGCACTGTCATTGGCTTTGTGAACACATGTTCACATCAGCCAATCACAGACCAGCGGGTGCCCGACGCGTATGCCCGTCCGCATGCACGCGGACGCGATCGCGCACGCGATCGCGCACGCGAACGCGATCGCGCACGCGAACGCGATCGCGCACAGCAGGAAAATAAACAGGAGTTGCCTATCTACGCCCCTGTGACTCAGGTGAATTTTAAAGGGGCGTAGATAAGCGTGGCAGAGGTTGTTAAGTGGTTAATATACCGCCAGGAGGGTTAAAAGATGTTTCAGTGGATACAGTTGTGAAGAGTGGAAAAATTGACTACAGGATTTTTATTTGCCGCTTCTTTACCCACTCTTCCAGTCCAGTTTATTTGTTTAATTACCGTATACACTTGCATATAAACCGACCTGCGTATAAGCTGACATACACACTTTTCAATCATAAACCAGGAAAAAAGACACAGCAGGGAGCCAGCTGGCAAGAGCAGGATTACTAGTGAATGTTCCTTACACTCCTCTGCCAGTAACAAAACCTGCTCCACCATTCGTTCTACTCCACTGACTCGCATATAAGACGGGGGGGGGGGGGGGGGGTAACTTTTCAACACATTTTCTTGTGCTGAAAAATTAGGCTTATACATGAGTATATAATGTAGATTGTTTTCATCACGATTGTGTCAAAGTCAAATATAAGTTTCAGGTATATTGGTTCCATGAGTGCAATTTTTCATTTGCGTGAAAAACACAATCAAAATTGTTGAATAATAATAATAAACAAAATTAACAATTGTAATGTGTGTGGCCACCTTAAAGGGATACTGTAGGGGGTCGGGGGAAAATGAGCTGAACTTACCCGGGGCTTCTAATGGTCCCCCGCAGACATCCTGTGCCTGCGCAGCCACTCCCCAATGCTCCGGCCCCGCCTCTGGTTCACGTCTGGAATTTCAGACTTTAAAGTCTGAAAACCACTGTGCCTGCGTTGCCTTGTCCTCACTCCCACTGATTGCACCAGGAGCGTACTGCGCAGTCCCATTATGGTCTGTGCCTGCGTCGTGCGCTCCTGGTGACATCAGGGGAAGCGAGGACACGGCAACGCAGGCACAGTGGTTTTCAGACTTTAAAGTCTGAAATTCCAGAAGTGAACCGGAGGCGGGGCCGGAGCATCGGTGAGTGGCTGCATGGGCACAGGATGTCTGCGGGGGACCATTAGAAGCCCCGGGTAAGTTCAACTCATTTTCCCCCGACCCCCCTACAGTATCCCTTTAAGCCTCTCTCCAGGTTTAAATGTCTTGGGAAGACACTCGGTGGCAGAGTTTGTTCTTATCTGTCCATAAACTCCGTAATAGGCTAATGTCAAGTCACTTATAAAAATACCTGATCGAATTCAAGACACTGGCCACTTCCTGAACCGGTGACTGCAATCTTCTTACAGAAATTCAGTCTGTGCTCCTCCCCCTTGCAGTGAGGATGATGCAATGCAGGCAGCAGAGAGACTGGGAACTGACTCCCTGTACATACTATGTGCTTTTGTTGATATTTACATTTAAATAATATAATTGGAAGCTTAGTAGGTAGTATTTTTAGATCTGTGCATGGATTAGGTTTTAAATGCATAAATAAGTACAAACTATGACTAGAGGAGAAGAAGCAGATGTTGCAAAATTCAGATGACAATCTAAAGCCTCGTACACACACTTGGGGGGTTTTGGCCGAGGTGGTTGGTCAGGGCCATCTTTGCCAAGAGCCTAACATGTATACAGCAACCCTGTTGTGTTGCCAAGAGAGTCACAGTGTCGGAACTTGTCCCGAGTGTGTTATTGTTCTCCTTATACCCCCTGATGGAAACTGGTCCTTTGTGCACTCCATCCCATAGCAAGGAAATGTGTCACTAGCCTGTAGGCTAGTGATGTATCTGTACATCAGATGGCCTTGATTCGCACAAGGGATCCAGCACTGATCCCTGCAGGCGACCGTAATTGTCCGTCAGTACACACTTTTAGAAGGGAGAAATGTTGGAATACCATAAATAGGGAAAATAGAACAGTGATTAATTGGTAAGGATAGATCAGCACACAAAGGGAAGTAGCTAGAGGAAGCTTCAGGAGGAGCAGTCTGAGGGACAATGTCAATGTGCTACAGAGAAAAGTCACATCATTTCCAAGCAGACAATACGCTCAAAGTGACCTGCATTTCAACCAGGCAGCACAGATTGCTCATGAATAATTAAATGCATAGAGAAAAAGCTGTTATTTTTAAAGGATACCCGAAGTGACATGATGAGATAGACAGGTGTATGTACAGTGCCTAGCACATCTTGGGGCGCCTCCTCCCTCCCAGTAATATCCCACACCAGTCCCCTCTGCTTGGGGTGTTAGCCGTGTATGTTGGTTCCTTGGAACCCTTACACCCCTTTTTCTTTTCCTGGGGAGCGACCTACATTGACGAAGACCAAAAAACCCGAGTGAGGACAGGCTTTCCTCACCAGCCGTTACACTGTGGTTGCCGGGGAGGACGGGCTTTCCTCACCAGCCGTTACACTGTGGTTGCCAGGGAGGACAGGCTTTCCTCACCAGCCGTTACACTGTGGTTGCCGGGGAGGACGGGCTTTCCTCACCAGCCGTTACACTGTGGTTGCCAGGGAGGACAGGCTTTCCTCACCAGCCGTTACACTGTGGTTGCCGGGGAGGACGGGCTTTCCTCACCAGCCGTTACACTGTGGTTGCCGGGGAGGACGGGCTTTCCTCATCAGCCGTTACACTGTGGTTGCCGGGGAGGACGGGCTTTCCTCATCAGCCGTTACACTGTGGTTGCCGGGGAGGACGGGCTTTCTTCATCAGCCGTTACACTGTGGTTGCCGGGGAGGACGGGCTTTCCTCACCAGCCGTTACACTGTAGTTGCCGGGGAGGACGGGCTTTCCTCATCAGCCGTTACACTGTGGTTGCCGGGGAGGACGGGCTTTCCTCATCAGCCGTTACACTGTGGTTGCCAGGGAGGACGGGCTTTCCTCACCAGCCGTTACACTGTGGTTGCCGGGGAGGACGAGCTTTCCTCATCAGCCGTTACACTGTGGTTGCTGGTCTTGCAACCTATCCTTGTGAGTATTCTGCACATACTGTTGTTGAGTGTCCCATACCCTCAGCGTGCTGCACTATCAGGGGGGGCTCCTGGTGTCCCTGTCTCGTTTTTTGTCTCTGTCGGAAGGTTCTCGGACTCCATTGGTATTACACCCCAAAGAAGGTTGTACATGGAAAGAAGTTATGCCACTCCTCATTGCTCATTGGTGGCTGTAAGATGGCTTTTGTGACTTAGTACTAAGTGATTACACTTATAGAGGCACTGTAGTGAAAATAATGTAATGAATAAAATAGCTTTTTTTCCTCACCCCAATCTCCATTCTGAAATGTATCACAGGCGGCCACACCTTTAGTACTAGCAGGTGATCTCTGTGCATAGACCTCTCAATAAAAGAACATTCTGCAGAGGGAGATATGGCTTGCTTGGCAGATGGAATGAGACGTTATTTCCCACAATGCAACAGGGTTGCACAGTAAACTGTCAGGCCCATGGTCATGACATCACACTGTGGGATGGGTTTATCAGCCATACAGATGTCCCTGATGCACTATTTTAGATAAGGTAAAGATTTCTTGTGGAAAAGGGGTATCAGCTACTGATTGGGACAAAGCTCAAACCTGGTTTAAGGTTCATCTTAAAGAGGAACTCCAGCTGCTGCATGGTTTTTGGCAGTTGGAAACAGCTGTAAACAGCTATTTCCCACAAAAGTTTGAACTTTTCTTGTGGGAGGGGTTACATGTGGGAGGGGTTTCACCACAATATCAGTCATACAGCGCCCCCTGATGGTCTGTTTGTGAAAAGGAATAGATTTCTCATGTAAAAGGGGGTATCAGCTACTGATTGGGATAAAGTTCAATTTTTGGTCTGAGTTTCTCTTTAAGCTTTTCTACTACATTTGAAGCCCTTTATTAGTGGTGGGGGAGATTTTGTATAAAGGCCTGATGAAGAGCCAATTCTGGCTTGAATCAAGCAAGCTAGTGTCGTTGCCTAAAATTAAACAAATTTACGGATGGACAAACTAACTACAGTATGTAACTGTGAGTTGGGATAGTCCCCTATGTATCATGTGTGGCCATCTATTTACTTTGCTTCTTTGATTGTTCTGTATTAGACTGTATATAGTTATGCTTCTTGATTTACAAGACTTTACATTCATTCATACACTCCATCTCCATAGCATGCCATCTACAACATGTTTGATTTCCAGCCAATGTCCGGATTGTACACTATAAACACTGGATCTGTCGATATGTCAGTTCATTGTGTTTTGTTGTTTCTCTGCTGTTACACTTTGAATGTTCATAAAGATTGGTCTTTTTTTTAGGCTGTAGGTTTTTTAATTCAGGTTTTCAATCTCCTATAAGGGAACATTAGCTCAGAAAGTCTGTGCCCCGAATTTAGCTTCCTCAGCGAATAGGAGATTGGCTGTCAGTTCCAGTGAAATATTTGTCCTGCCTCCAATTAGAAATGGTCACATTTGACCAACCAAAGGTAGCAGAATAGTGAGGAAGAAACGGGCTGGCATAATTTATCAAGTCTCATGCCTTACACATATTTCATATTAAAGGTTAATTTTGTAGAACAGAGAATTCACACCAAAGTCATTCATGAAATAATAAGAAAGTGACATGATCTCACAGGTTTGCCTTACTTCATAGGAACGGAGATTCATCCAGTAGGGTAATGACAGGTTTGTGTCAATCAACAGTGAATTCCCAACGACTAAATACAAATCTACCCAACTAGTCAGGCGTCACACCTATGTTTTCTCCACTGCACTTCAGGCAAACACAGGCCGGTCAGAGACACGAAGTCTCCTTACTGTACACTGAGGGCCCGTTTCCACTATCGCAGATCTGCATGCGTTTTCTGCCTGCAGACTTGCATAACCAATACAAGTTAATTAGCCTGTTTTCACTTTTCAGGAAAACAGAGCGTTTTTCTGTGCAGGAAAAATCTGCACAGCAGAGCCATCAGCATTCACATACAATGTAATTAATAGGAAATTTGCATGCGTTTTCGCTATGCAAATTTTCAATGCAAATTCACGTACATTTTCGCATAAAATCAATGTAAAAGCACACTGGCACTGACATGGATTAAATTTGCATACTTACTAACATACACGAAAACATACGCGAATTTGCGGTAAAAGTCGTGTACGAATTCGCATCCGCATGCGAAATTCGTTTTTCGCGTTTTCCGCAACGAATTCGCACCGCACAAGTGGAAAAGGGCCCTGAAGCATTCTGATGAGGTGACCACTGTGGTTACCGGTGTTATTGGGCTCCCAGGGTTAAAGAGAACCTGAAGTGAGAGGAATATGGAGGCTGCCATATTAATTTCCTTTGAAACAATACCGGTTGCCTGGCTGTCCTGCTGATCCTCTGCCTCTATTTGCCTGCAGTCCGACTGGATTAGCTGCATGCTTATTTCAGTTGTGTGATTCAGACACTGCTGCCACTGAAAAGATCAGCAGGACTGCCAGGAAACTAGCATTGTTAAAAAAGGAAATACATATGGAAGCCTCCAGAGACCTCTCTCTTTAGTTTCCCTCTAAGAAAAGCAGCCCTGTGTTGGCCCGTCCACTACAGGGTAGTTGACTTACAAGTTTCTTCCTTCATCTGCCCCTCCTCCCTCTAAAGTGGTCACCAAACGTAAAATATAACATCTTACTGCCCAGCCACATGCAAATACTCTACAGAGGATCATTCCACACTATCAGGGGGCTGAGGGGTATACTTGTTATGTGGGGGCATTATAGATGCACTTGTCATACGGAAGCATTATAACTACACTTGTTATGCAAGGAAAATCAGGGCTAGATGTAATGTTTGGGGCATTATGGCTGCACTAGTGTTCTCCCAAGAATCTTTTCCAGCTGGGTGGCATGAAAAAGTAGCCGGGTGGGGCACAACCGGGGGAATGCAGGGGCGGGGCCAAACTGCTTGTAGCATAGGAGGAGGACAAGGAGGTGAGCAGATGATAGCCGGGTGCTCAGCAAAATTAGCTGGGTGGAGCACCTGGCTAAAAGAGCCTGCGGAGAACATTGCACTTGCTATATAGGTGAACAATGGCTGGGCTGGTTATGGGGATGTACTTTGTAAAGGGTAAACTTATACTAGAAGATTACTGCTCTTATGCCTAAACTATATACCTGAATACACTGTCTCTCCAAATATAAATATTATATATAACACATTATTAGTTTAGATGATGAAAGGTAAGGGTTCTCAGCGTTATATGAAATGGCTGGAGACACAGAGCAACACCCAGGCACACAGACTTGTGCAACAGACACTGAGACTATAAATATGTTTATGTCTTCATCGTACACCTAGTTTCTACTGTCCAGCTTAATTACAGGTTTGCTTTAAAGAAAACCTGTCACAAATGTGCTAAATAAATGAAAAATATATACACATATATAAACCGTTATAGTTAGGGGTTGCCTGTAGTTAAGTTTGTTTCTTTTTGTGACCTGTAGCTGCTTATAGAATTCCTGTTTTAGATCCTGCAGGAGTACAGGATATCTGTGCACTACTTTTGGCCTCCTCCGTATGTGAAAATGAATGTTGGTTCCCCTGAAGCATTTGTCTCATTTCAAATCTATTTACAGTGCTAGTTTACAAATGAAACTGGTTGCTATGGGCAACAAGAACGCATGCTTCTTTGCACATGAGGCCCTTAGATATGGGTCTACCCCTTTAATTAGAAAAGCTATACTAAGCCAATGGAAGTTCAGTGCATACTAATCTTTTCACCAATAACACGACTAGAGATGGAGACAGACAGTCAAAGAGAGACCATTAGTGTGTCAGAAAGGGGTGGGGCTTCTTTGTGACTCTGGTCCAATTCGCACCATACATAATTGGACATACTGACCCATATGCAATCAACTTTTTCTCCTGAGTTTTCTCCTGGGAGATATTTTCCCACCTTATCAATAAAATGTATTTAAGGCACCTGCAAGCAAGAAAATACTCTAAATAATTTTGACAGTACTTTTTCATCAGCTATTTTTCAAATGCAAAACGTTTTTATTAAAGGGAACCAGAGATGAACGTTTCACACAAAATAAACATATCAGTTGATAGCTTGTAAAGAATGAATGCTCTACCTGATAATTTTGCCGCTCTGGTGTGCCTTTTTTAGTGTTTTTTATCCATTATTGCTCCAGGAAAAATCAAATATGGCCGCCGGCTCATATTCCTTCTGCTTCCGGGTTATATGAGTTGTTCTGGATGTGCTGTCTTGGCTATATGAGACTATGCTGCTATCTAGGCTAAATGCAGCCTTTCATCTATGTGCTTTCATTTTTGGTATGATCTGCCTGTAGGAAGTGTCACTGATAATAACTGCAGTTTCATTCCTATGAGAATCTAGTGCACACAGAGCACACAGGGATCATATTACAGCCACAGAGCTTCTCTCTCAGGAGCAGCAGCCCCTCCCAGTCATAACAGCTCTCAGTATGCAAAGCAGAAGATCTAAGCCAGGAGGGGGAAGGCTTGGGCTTGAAAGGACTCCACAGAAGAGTGACTCAGCTATAATGATTCCAGGTCAAACCTCGACTGAATAGTCGGTGGATTCTTATCACAGTTGCTAATAGACTAATTAAGCAGATAACAATGAAACTAAAAGCAGGGTAGGTGTTTACTGTCATGTTCCCACTGATAAATGTAATAAAATACATGAGGGTGCTTCATCTCTGGTTCTCTTTAAAGTGGTCAGAAAGCCAGCATTTCTACTTTGCTCTAACAGATTCCTCACAGCTTGAAAGTTACTATCCCAGAAAAAAATTCTAGCAGAACATCCCTGAAATGGTTAAACAAAGCACTTTCTCCTGCTATTCATCTTCCAATCCGCATCCAAACTGGAGATAACAGTATCTATTTTTACTTGTTCAACACAAATGTATCAACACTGGAATGTAAACAAACACTCTCTGAGAAAATGTCTCTGCTTCAGGCACACACAGTGTTCAGAATAGCTCATTAGAAGATTTTAATATGTAATAAATAGCAAAATAAATGAATTATAATAGAATTATAATATAAAAAGAATAAAATGCAATGCCAGCTTTCAGGGTAAGAAAAACTACACTTTGGAAACTTGTTATTTGTAAACAGACAATATTACGTGTGCACAAAAGCAAATATGATAACTGTATGAGTAATAAAAAGAAGATAAACACATTTTTATTGAATGTTATGTCGGAGTTTCAGACCACTTTAAGTTTTTTCAAGTGCTGAAAATGTTTTATTAAAACAGATGATGAAAAATTATCTCCAAGGTGAAAACTTAGGTGAAAAAGTAAATTGCATATTGGCTATTGACTTTAAAGAGCAGCTTTAACCAACGATTGAACTTCATCCCAATAAAATACTTTCTTTCCCATGAGAAATATATTCCTTTTCTCGAATAGATCATCAGGGAGGTCTGTGCGGCTGATATTGTGGTGAAACCCCTCCCACAGTGTGATGTCATGAGGCTGACAGTTTGCTGTCTGTGTACCTCATTGCATTGTGGGAAACAACAGCTTTTTCCAACTGTCAAGCAAGCAGAATCCCTCCGTGTGTAGAACGCTCATTAACCCTCCTGGCGGTATAAAAAAATACGCCAGGAGGCAGCGCGGCAGTTTTTTTTTAATTTTTTTTTTCTATATCATGTAGCGAGCCCAGGGCTCAGCGGCATCCCCCCGCCCTCTTCGATCGCCTTCGGCGATCTCCGATCAGGAAATCCCGTTCAAAGAACGGGATTTCCTGGAGGGCTTCCCCCGTCGCCATGGCGACGGGGCGGAATGACGTCACTGACGTCGGGTCGTCATTGGGAGTCCCGGGCCACCCCTCGGCGCTGCCTGGCACTGATTGGCCAGGCAGCGCACGGGGTCTGGGGGGGGGGGGGGCGCCGCACCGTATAGCGGCGATCGGGCGCGCGGCGGCGGCGATCAGGGTGCTGGCGCAGCTAGCAAAGTGCTAGCTGCGTCCAGCAAAAAAAAAAATTAAACAAATCGGCCCAGCAGGGCCTGAGCGGCACCCTCCGGCGGCGGAGATATTCCAATGGGCAAAACTTGGTTACCGCCAAGAAGCGAACATACATTCTCAACTCTCATTAATGTACAGATCACCTGGCAGAACTAAAGAGGTCCCCGCCAGCGATACATTTCAGAATGTAAATCAGGGGGAGGAGAGATATTCCAATGGGCAAACACGGACTGAATAATCTATAAATGAACGTTGTAAACCATCAGCAATTTTATTCATTATCCTATTTTCACTACAGTTCCTCTTTAAATGAAATGACAAATATGTGAACTTTAATTTGCATGTTTGAAAAGTTAGGAGTAACCCGTTTTACATAAAAAGTACATTTATTTAAGCTTATTTAGTTATACAGGCGCCCTGTGAAAGAACTATGCAGTAGAAGCCACACATTATAGAATGCCAGTAAAACGTTTACTGGCATTCTGTACTAGAAAATACATTCATGGTTCAAAGTCTGAGCTGGTTCCTGTTGGCAGAGAGCCTGGCAGAGTTGTCAGACATTCCAGGGAGGAAACACCTAACACTTACATTCCATATGGGAATAGGGGCCGCGCATGTCACAGGGCAGAGACAGCCTGCAGAACATTATGCAAAAAAGCCCTCCGAGCAATTTAAAGGCCAACTAAATCAAACACTAAACAAGGCAAATTCTCCAGAATCATCTATATTTATTAATATATGGGCAGCACGGTGGTGTAGTGATTAGCGCTCTCGCCTTGTAACACTGGGTCCCCGGTTCGAATCCCAGCCAGGTCAACATCTGCAAGGAGTTTGTATGTTCTCACCGTGTCTGTGTGGGTTTCCTCCGGGTACTCTGGTTTCCTCCCACATCCCAAAAAACATACAGATAAGTTAATTGGCTTCCCCCTAAAATTGGCCCTAGACTATGATACATGCACTACACGATACATACATAGACATAGGACTATGGTAGGGATTAGATTGTGAGCTCCTCAGAGGGACAGTAAAGTGACAAAAACAATATACTCTGTACAGTGCTGCGGAAGATGTCGGCGCTATATAAATACTAAATAATAATAATATATATATATATATATATATATATATATATATATATATATATATATATATATATATATATATATATATATATATATATATATCAGGGGTAGGGAACCTATGGCTCCGGAGCCAGATGTGGCTCATTTGACGGCTACATCTGGCTCACATACAAATCAGTAGGGGTTGATTCACTAAGTTACACTGCCCAAGCAGCGCAAGTAAAATTGACAATGTAGGCACACTACTGCTGTAGCATGCACTACGAACTTACTCACGCTCCCCCCAAAACTAACAGCTGCTCCAATTGTCCCACTCTGGATCCTGTCAGGTCCAGTGACTTTGTCGGACGAGATCCCTGCACTTTGATTGGCCCAATAGGCTGCCTGTCACTTGACAAGCAGCCTATTGGGCCAAAGTGTGGGGATCTCGTCCTACAAAAAGAATCAATCCCCAAGTCAGCTAGCTAATTGTACAAGCTGTTAGTTAGTATTTCTCCTGTCTGGCTCTCGGGGAAATTGCTGATGTAGCTGAAAACCAAAAGAAGCTGAAGACGTGTCGGACACTTCCGCTGCCCGGTGGATTAACTGTGTACACATCACCATGGCAATAGGGACGTGAGCCCTCTGCTGCGCATGCGCACTGTCCCAGTTTGAAACATATTATATAGCTCTCACGGAAATACATTTTAAAATATGTGGCGTTTATGGCTCTCTCAGCCAAAAAGATTCCTGACCCCTTATATATGTATTCCCTCTGGAACTAAACTATAGTGACTCGAGACCCTCTCCTCCTGCTTCTACACACAGTAGATGGTTCCTGGCCAAGATGGGCAGAGGGGGCCACCTCTGCTGAGAATTAGCATACATACAGCAGTCTTCGATGCTTCGGCAAGAGATGCACACTGTCAGAGCATCGCCCGGGCGCTGGCAAGAGATAGGGACTCATCAGTTTGCCTCGTCTGGGTACCGGCCAAGGCCACTGTTCTCCTTCCTAAGTCCTCCTCCTTGTGCATGTGCTTACACATTTAGTTCTTTCCTGTTAGTATGCTGAGGACTTCTGCTCACCACTTACTTCCTATGAAGGACCAATCCCGCTTCCTCCTATAAACACATGTTCTCTGCCGTAATGCAGGGATGCTAGGCACTGCAGTCTTCCATCTATTTCTATTTCTACTTTGGTTTCACGTGGTCACTCCTGAATGACCGGCCCACCAGCTGAATCCAGAGGGAAAAGGAAGTAAGCTGTACTGCAGTTTGCCCAGCATGTATTGTTCACAAAACTGATGTTCTATCCTCCACTTTCCTTTTACTCTAACTTATTCGCTTTTAGGTGGATGGTAAGTTCTAGTTCAGGAATATTTTGATAATGACATTTTATAAAAATGACATTTGAGAAAAAAAATATTTAAAATAATAACTTAAAATAATAATTCAGAAAAAAAGAAACTCAGGGGTCAAATAAATCCCTTCCTTACACCAGACCTACTGAAGCTTCTGCTCACCTTTTTCGTCATCTGGGTAAGTGACTGTTTCATAACAAAGAGGAGGGGCCAACTTAGATGCAGCATGTAGCCACACACCCTCCTCCTCAGTGGCAAAGTATACACCAGTGATTATATTGTCAAGTGTGCTAGCAAAGTATTTTTAAATAGATACTTGAAATAGAATTTATATGAAATATGGTACAAAAAAGGTTTTAAGAAGTTAAGAGATGACTAAATTTCAGTTGTTTAAAAAGCTTTCAGCACAAAGGCCTTATTGGTTAGAAATGGCATCTCTCTGCCATCCGCAGATAAACTGACTGCCTGCTGAGGACAGTAAGAACTCTGCACCTTAGGCTGACCGCAGATGTGTTGTCAGCAGAACGCGAGGATAAAACATCTGCGTCCCCAAACGCCTCAGGACTAAGCTCTTGTGACTCAGCCGCTGCTTCATGTCTAAACGGGCTGAGGTCGCTTTCTTACAGAGAAAAAGACAAAATGGACTCCTCTGCACAGCGATATATTAATGTGCAAGTGCCTCCAATCTAAAGTACTTACTGATCCTGAATTACCAAGATTTGTCTAAAAGACTGTAAAGGGGAGGGAGGTGGCCATTACACACCACGGGACTGTATAAGGGGAGGGGGTGGAGTCACTGGACACCAAGGGACTGTATAAGGGAGGCGGAGGTCACTGGACACCACGGGACTGTTTAGGGGAGGGGGCCACTAGACACCAGGGAACTGTGTAGTGGAAGATGAATCACTAGACACCAGGAAACTGTATGGGGGGGGGGTTACTAGTCACCTGGCAACTGTATAGGGGAGGGGGTCACTAGACACCAGGGTTCTGTATAGGAAGGGAGAGAACTCTTGCACATGACCGAGGGAAAACCTAGAGAAAATGCACCCTGTATGTATTTGGAGAGTTCAGCCTGTCTAATTCCCCCTCATCTGTGTCTAATCAGCAGCAGTTGAAATTTGATCTCTCCACTCCGCACCTGACTACCACGGCAGATAAAGCTCATTTGAAAGCGCAGGATGTTAACAATATGTCTGCTTCTATGAAAGCAGAAAGTAGAAACACTGGAAGATTTATTTTAGGAGTTGTATCAGCTGTAACTTAAAAAAAAATTTCTTTAAAGGTTATTATGCTGTTTCGTATCTTATAGAGCAGAGAGGAAGTTCTAAGTTTAGGTCCGCTTTAACAAGCATGGGCAGTTATAAGAACATGATGACTTGCACTGAAGCGGGAAAAAAAATTATGATATAATGATTTGTATGTGTAGTACAGCTAAGAAATAAAACATTAGGAGCAGAGATATGAGTCTAATATTGTTTCCAGTACAGGAAGCGTTAAGAAACTCCAGTTGTTATCTATACAAAAGAGTCATTGAGCTCCACGACTTTCAAAGAGAGTATTTGAAAGAAGACTTTCACAGAGAGCTTCAGAAGACTTTCGCAGAGAGCTCTCCCTTCTGAAGCTTATTATCTCAACTGTCAATCACTGTATTTTCTTTTTCTCTCCAGAGGACAGGTCAAAAGTTCACAGGCCTACTCTGTAAAATCCATTTAGAATGCCGAGTAGTGTGTAAACTGAAAATATTAGAGAATGATGCAATGGTATAAAAAAACACTATGGGCTCGATTCACAAAGCGGTGCAAAGTGTTAGCACCATGGTGAAAAGGCCCTTATCACGCCTAAAGTCACTTTAGGCATGATAAGAAGAAACTCGCGCAAAGTTGCCGCGCGTAAGTGCGCGCGCAACACCCGACGCTTCGCGCGAAGCTCCCATTAAGCCCTATGGGACTTTGCGCGCGCTCTTACGCGCGTACGCGCGGTAACTTCGCGCGAAGAGCAGGAAAAATCGGTGATAACTCAGTGGTGAAAAGGTCATCACGCCTAAAGTCTTTTAGGCGTGATAACTGGGTTATCACCGCTTTGTGAATCGAGGCCTATATAACTTAAAATAAAAATATGAGAATATTTTCATTGCTACCAATGTTCTAGCAATTATCCGTTCTACACAAACAATTCATTATATCATTATTATTTTTTTGCTTCAGTGTCTCTTTAAGTTAATGCAAACTGCAGACAGAATCAAACCCACACAAATGGCAACAGGAGACCCAGACATAGGGCTTGATTCACAAAGCGGTGCTAACTGTTAGCACGCCTGTGAAAAGCCCCTTAGCACGCCGAAAAGAGCTTTTCGCGTGCTAATTTGCGCGCGAAACACGTCGCGCGCAAAACTGTACGCGCGTAAACCTTTATGCGCACAGTAAACCTTTATGCGCACATAAAGGTTTACGCGCGTAAAGTTTTGCGCGCAAAGAAGCTTTGTGCGTGCTAACTACTTAGCACCCTAGTTAACACGCCCAAAGCCTTTAGGCGGGCTAACTAGGTTAGCACCGCTTTGTAAATCGAGCCCATAATGTGCTTTACAAAGACATTTCCCTTCAGTTCCTGTGAAACCGCACTCACCTGCCAGCAGGAAGCTACAGGAAGTAGCCAGCCAGAAGGCGCTCAGGTCATATACTTAGCAAAAAGTACAGACATGTAATGCACTAGTTTGTGCATTGCTAATGAATGCAAATGTACTTTCGTATGCATTAAAACCACATGTGGCTAAACTGAGGCTATAATGTCTTTACAATTGCTGAGGCAAATGGCAAACAACCACCACCACAGACAGTGTTAAAGCAAAAACAATTTTTTTTTTTTAATTCAAAATATTTAGTTGCACCACTCTGACACATACAAAGATAAATAAACACTCCCACAAGCCTGTGAGCATTTCAGTGCATGCTTTTCATCCTTCTCTTTTCATAACTAGGGTTATACAGGTGGCAGCCATTACTTCTGAGCTTAGTAGGAGGTTTTAGATCATGGGTGTGTTTGTCATCAGCTACCCTCCCTCACAGGGGCGTCGTCTACGTGAAATCTCACACAAGCCGAAATCACTTCCCCTGTGACATCATCAGAAGCAGCCTGTGTTTTGTTTTTGTTTTTTATCTCCTCCACCAGTCTGCCGGATTCTGTCCCGGCAATATGAAAGGAAGGGAGGGGTTCCTTCAATAAATTTACAATATTTTATATTTGTCATCATGCAGCTAAAAAAAGGCTGCTATTTATTATTATAAAGTTAGAAAATAGATTTTATTTCTGAAATCTTGTATTTTTAATTTGGGTCTGCTGGTGGCAGTGTGTACTCAGTGCACTGTATTTATTCCCAGTGAGGTGCTAATGGAAGAGAGGTGCATCTGTCATCTTCCTCACAAAGTAAATGCAGGTGCTGAGCTCAGAGCAGGACTCTCACACACAAGCTGTGGCCTGACACTCTTACATTAACCTACAACTCTACTGAATGATGCAGCCCACAACCCTATGATTACCCATGAGGCAGTAACACACCGCACCTCTCATAATCCTCACCACAAGTAAATGCCTACTTGGGGCTTTTTAGTGCGATTAAGAACTTAGAAGTAAATTTAAATCTTATGAATAAAAAAAAAAAAGAAATAAAAAAAACTTTAAAAGGGGCACTATGGCGAAAAATTGGTAAATTTTAAATATGTGCAAACATAAATAAATAAGAAGTATGTTTTTTTCCAGAGTAAAAAGAGCCATAAATTACTTTTCTCCTATGCTGCTGTCACTTACAGTAGGTAGTAGAAATCTGACAGAAGTGACAGGTTTTGGACTAGTCCATCTCTTCATAGGGGATTCTCAGCAAAGTTTTTATTCTTTATAAAGATATTCCCTAAAAATGATTTAAACAATGATGCTGGCCAGTCTCCCTGCTCGCTAAACAGTTTTTGGCAGTTGGACAGAGAAGCTGACATTCATTAGTGCTTTTGAAAATAAATAAATCCCTAAGAATCCCCCCAACGAAGAGATGGACTAATCCAAAACCTGTCGCTTCTGTCAGATTTCTACTACCTACTGTAAGTGACAGCAACACAGGAGAAAAGCAATTTATGGCTCACTTTACTCTGGAAAAAACGTACTTCTGATTTGTGTATGTTTGTACATATTTTAAATTTTAAATTTTTTCGCCATAGTGCCCCTTTAATATATAACACACAGCACACATAAAAGATGCCCAACATCCAATTCCTTGTACAGTAAAATCTTGTTATAGTAAACTCTGATATAGTAAACCTATGGATATAGTAATCTCAGTCCCCAACAGGGTCGGACTGGGACACTGGGGGCCCCTCAAATAAATTTCAACCTGGGGCCCACACATCCCATGATTGCGGTACAAAAAGGGCGTGACCATGCACCGGAAGGTGGGTGTGGTCATGATGTATTATGGACGGGGTCAAATGTACATGATCTTAGCAGCATTGTAATTCAGAGACACTGCTGCCCAGCAAAACTTTGCATAGAGTCCCCTCCTTCAATATAAAGTAATGTCCTACTTTGCAGAGGTTGCGACTGCATCGGGGCCCTTGGGACAAAGGGGCCCCGAAGGGCCCTCCCTCAACTACAGTATTACCTCTCTATTGGTCCTGTGCTCATAATAATCACTTCTATAGATACTTTGAACAGTGGTAATCATAAGCAAGCTATTTCCCATCCCCTTCTTGCACCTCTGACACTGTAGTTGCCATTGGCAGGTTTTGGTGCGTCATATCAACTGTTGTTATGTATAGAGTGCTTGGGGGGCCCCATTTTCAAAATTTGCATCAAGGCCTACAGCTCCTTAGCTACGCCACTGCTTTCAGCATGATTGATTACAGCACTGAGAAGAGAATTTTTGTGCTGCAGGCAGCAATTGGAGCTCTGTCAGACAAGGAGGGGGGGGGGGGGCACCGAAGACCTGGAGGCAGGGCCCACCGAGGGAAAAAACTGTACTACTGTGGCCCAGTCTGACCCTGGTCCCCAAGTCCCAGCAATGCACCTGTATAAATAATGCATGACCAATTCTGATATAGTAAACTTCTGATATGGTAAACTACTTTTCCTGGTGCCTTGGAATTTACTATAAAGGGATTCTACTGTATAATATTGATATATTATTACTTTATATTCATAAAATAAATTCTCTCAGTCATACGCATCCAGTCAGAGCACTGAAAACAGAACATGAGCATTCAAAGCCTAACGTGCGTTTCGCAGCTTCACGACACTTCCTCAGCGGCCAACGATCAGCATAAAAGCTCTTTGTGAAGAGAATGCATGCATGCAAACAGCTTCCATGATCCCAATTTGCTGATTAGTATTGGAAGATATATATTTGTCCAAAAAGTAAATTACTAGTTCATTACCTTAGAACAAAGTGGATGTTACTATGAGCCACTATAATGTATGCAGATTGATGCCCAACACACACACACAGCATATTTGAAAACATAGGCTGACTTTCCACCAGGGCCTACAGTGGATTTTTTCATGCCCGGTTTTCTGAATGCCACTGTGCGATCATTCATGCGCTCTCCATAGCTGCACATTTTCATCAATGGATCAATGAATGCACCTTTTCAAAAAAATCAAACTGCTGTTAATTTTTTTCCTGCGAAAAAGGGAATTTAAATGGAAACTGTATGTTTTTGAATGAGTTGTAGGTTCCAATGAGTTTTTCACATGTTAATGCAGAGATGGGATGTAGTGGACATTTAGCTTTAAAACAGGATTGGCAGCAGGGCCGGGAGAGGCTCCAGCCTCAGGGCGCAGTGTATGAGGGGCGCACAACTCACTCAGCTATCATTCCCCTATTGTGTTTGAAGCAGAGAGAAATAAGAAAAGGGGATACATGGCAGTGACTGCAAGCCAGATACGTAGAGATTCAGGTGTTGGGGGCCCTGGGGCACCTCTTAGTGTAATAGCAATCAGTGTGTGACAGGCAGCTGGGGTGGTAGGGAAGGAGGGGTGGACTTTGGTGTCTCAGCCTTGGGTGCTGGAGGACCTTGCCCCTTCTCTGATTGGCTGTGTTCTTTTTAGGTTACGCTGGTACGTCAAACATGTGTCTCAACCAAAGATAACAGGATGACTGCACAGTAATCTGTTCACACACAGCCCCCCTGTCTGCACTCTGTAGTACGCACGGAATAACTTTCCTCGGCCATTACAAGTACTGGCAGTAATGTCAGCTCAAACGATTTGTATTTTGCTGCATCCCAAATACTAAACACAAACATGAAAACAGAGCACCCCAGTTTCAGATATAATCGCCCTCCTTGATTTAGTGAATCAGACAGATTTCACATAATTTAGTAAAAAACATTTCACACCTAGTGGCATTTTTGCCCTTTTTTCAAGCGCCAGCGATTTGGAAAATCGCCCTAAAAAGCTTGTGCAAGGATTCACCATGAGAGAGTTCTCATCTGAATGGTTTGCTTCCGATCCGCTCAGCAAAGCGCTGCCTGTACCAATTTCTGAGCTTTTTTCTCATTAGAAGGTATAGGGAAATCCCAAAGCGCTTGAAAAAGTGCTTTGTATATAGATTTCTCCAGCGCTTTGATGAATAAATAAATTGTATTTATTAGTTTCCGGGTCAAAGAGTTCACTTCCTGACTTGCGTCAGGAAGTGAAAAAAGCCGAATCGCTCTGCAAAAGCGCTTAGAAAAGTGCTTAAAGAGAACCTGTAACAAAAAAAAAAAAAAAAGTTCCCCTGGGGGGTACTCACCTCGGTAGGGGGAAGCCTCAGGGTCCCAATGAGGCTTCCCCCTCCCCTGTAGCTGCAGGCAGTCCAGCGCTGGCTCCCCCGAAGTGTCCCGGTAGAGCGGCTCGACGGAGATCGGCTATTTCCGCCTATCTCCGAGCGGAGAGCTGATATTGCGCCAGCGCTGGAGCCATGGAAGGTAAATATTTACATCCCCTCCCTTTATCGCCGCCGCCGCGGGATAGGAAACCCAGAGGCTTCCCCCACCCGAGGTGAGTATCCCCCAGGGGAGGTTTTTTTCGTTACATGTTTTCTTTGAAAAAAAACGCAGCGCCCACCCAAGCGCCAGGAGGGGGGAAAAAGTTAGCAATTGCGATTTTAGATGTGAATAAAGCCAGAAAGTGATGAGAAAACTGTGAGGTCGTCAGAAAAAAAACATACATGTGGTATATAATGTGGTAATTATTTCCAGTCAGAAGGGTTCTTCTAACTTTCTGTGCTAGTGAAATGGTCAACAGGAACAGGAAATGGGGGGGGGGGGGGGGAATCATCCCAATGGGGAAACAAACAGCAAAAAGGGGGGGGGGGGGGGACCATCAATACAGTATTCTAATAGCTTTTCACAAAAAAATATGGGTTTTCATAATGCATTGCTTCAACAGCTACCAGGGATGCCCATGCTCAGTGATGGCTGAGACCTTGTTCACACTAGTGTGCTTCTGTCCGCTTTCCAGCAACGTGTATCAATCTGTAAGGGCCTCGTTCACATCATACGTGCTTCCATGCGCATTTGGAAGCGCATACGACGTGTTTCTGTTCTTTCTGGCCCTGGGCTTGGCCTTGCGACTTTTAGGACTTGATCACACGGACTTCTGCCGAACTTCTGCTCAGCGTCTCGTCGTTTTTTTGTCCCCCCCCCCCCCCCAAGAACTTGAGCATTTGACAGCTAAGCTTTTAATGACTTTTGAAGGCTTTTAATGGCTTTCAGTGCGTAGCGTTTGAGATCGTTGCATTTTCTAGGCTTTTAGTGGCTTTTGCAGGAAAGGGGTGAGAATTGCCCGATATCTGGGCTTTTATTGGCTTTCATTGGGGTTTGCTGGCATTCAATTACAACGCCAGCAACAGCAAAGGGCTTCTAGAAGCTCTATGTTGCTTTTGAGACAAGACGAGATGGGGCTCTAAATCCAACTTATAATGCTTGTAATGCCCATGTTAGGTTAGCTCTCATACTACATGAAAGTGGTAAAATTGGCCAATCAAAATTGGATGTGCGTACCAGGTACTCACAGAGATTTGTAGCGGAAACATATCTCTAGCACAGTGACTGCCGATGTGGATTGCATGGTTCATCAGAAGTGTTTTCGCCACACTAAGGCCTACCTGACATGGATGTTTTCCTCAACATTAAAATGCCATATATGTTAAAGAGAAACTCCGACCAAGAATTGAACTTTATCCCAATCAGTGGCTGATACCCCCTTTTACATGAGAAATCTATTCCTTTTCACAAACAGACCATCAGGGGGCGCTGTATGACTAATATTGTGGCGAAACCCCTCCCACAAGAAACTCTGAGGACCATGGTACTCCTGGCAGTTTCCTGTCTGTGAACCTTGTTGCATTGTGGGAAATAGCCGTTTACAGCTGTTTCCAACTGCCAAAAAAAGCAAGCAGCAGCTACATCACCTGCCAGCAGTAAAAATGTCACCATGCAATAAATGTCAGACTGTAAATCAGGGATTTAAAAGATTTTTACAATGGCTGACTAAATCATTTATACATAATTATTGTAAAAATGAAGCATTTTTTTTTGTTACATTATTCTCACTGGGGTTCCTCTTTAAAGTGATTCTGTAACAAAAATTACAACGTTTTTTCTACCTTCCTACAAGTTCCTAAACCTATTCTAATGTGATCTGGCTTGCTGCAGCTCTTTCTACTATAACCATCTCTGTAATAAATCAATGTATCTTTCCCCTGTCAGACTTGTCGGCCTGTGTCTGGAAGGCTGCCAACTCTTCCGTGCTGGTCTGTTTATGCACAGTCTCCAGGCCCCTCTATGCACACTCCAGTGTGTGTTTTATTTACATAAGCCAGCAGCTTCTCTGCTATCTTATCAGCGATAGAAGAGAGCTGGATAAAAATCCTCCTCTGGAGGCTGTGAAAAGAGCTGGTCTGTCACATACTAAGGAATTAACGACATAGGCAGAGCTGTCTGCAGGAAGCTTGTAATGTTCAGTGCATGAGAGAAGCTGGGGACAGAAGGTAAACACACACAAGTGATCTCTTGAGATTCAGAAGTAAGGCTGTATACAGCCTGCTTGTGTATGGATGTATTTTCTATGTGTGGACATGCTGTACATCAACCTACTTCCTGTTTTGGTGGCCATTTTGTTTGTTTATAAACAAACTTTTTAAAACCGTTTTTGACTACTTTTAATGCGGCGGGGAGCGGTGAAATTGTGTCAGAGGGTAATAGGAGATGTCCCCTAACGCACTGGTATGTTTACTTTTGTGCGATTTTAACAATACAGATTCTCTTTAAAGCTCCAACAATGCTTCTATGCAAGTATTGCAATCCTGTCACCAAGCAAGTATATCGGAGAGCCTTTTTAGGAATTACGTTTTAGGACAGAGTAAATGCAAAAAAGTAGCATCTGGGCTTAGTATAAAACTACAATGATGGTAAACGCATAAAAACATGCAATCATGCAAAAATGCCAACATGAACTATATATCAAATATACATACAGCACATGGTCTGGCTCTGATGTGAAAAAGCAAAAAAAAAGTCCAGTGTAAACGACGTCTGAAAAAGCAGTACACTGAATGTATGGATTCTAACACAGCCGCATCAGAAATGCCCATATGCTGTAGTGGCAAAGGGGAGTCGCAGACAGACACAAGTAAGCAGGAGCTTTCACGCTACTAGTTTATTGGTATCTTGTACTTCTGAGCTGCAGCAAGTGCATGAAGCGGATTTGCGCGTTTCTAGGCCTAACAGGCCAAGAGCCAGGCATGCTCTCACCTACCTGTGAGCCTCTATTCTCTGGCTAACCCCTTGTGCCCTGGATCACTAAATTCCAGGGAGCCACCTGCACATAAAGCCGCACGGAGCGGACACAGATTTGTCAGTGTGTCATACGTGCTGTGACAAGAGCCGGCTGAGGAGCAGCTTGGGTTACATCAATCCTTCCTGTGTCTCCTCTATAAATAGCTGCAGAGGCTTTACAAGCAGACCTGCCAAACTGTCACTTCCAAAGGAGCAAAACACAGCCTGATCACCACAAATCCTGACGCAGCCCAGACAAGATGGCGACACGCAGGATGATGCAAGCTTGGGGTAATATGGTGGACATAATCCAGACACAAATGATTTGTTCCTTTTGCTTATCACTGCAAACACATTACCCTTATGTCTGTGACCTTGCTTACCACACAGAGGCGCTTTCCGTGCTACATACGAGCTACTGTTTGTCTCCTATTTATTGCCTGATGAAGCGGGCCTGAGCCTGCGAAACGCGTTGCATCTTTGGGGAATTGTACAATAAATCTATTTACTTGAATCTGACAGTAATCATGTCTACTTTCTGGAGGTAAGTCCACCACTGCCTCCCCAGCAAATTTTAAAGTTTTTAGACCATTTTATCCTGGCGCCTCTGTTCTCTAACAAATAGACTGTGTCCACCCCTGGTGGAGGGGTGACCTACCCCTACCTCCCCTATTTACAGAAAGCGACTTCTTAATCCCGAGTGAGGAGAGGTCTAATCTCCTCTCTTGCCTTTATAGTGGTTACCTGGAAGGTAACCCTTGTTTGTGAGTATCTCATTCTCACGCTTTCATTTTCCCACGTATTCCAATACATACTACACTATATTGGCCTCTCTGTGTTTTTATTATTTTTTGCTTACCACACAGTACCACAGTGCTAGGCTTCAATGCAGCCCAGAGGCCACATCAACAAATTATGTTCACTTTGTACAATCTCTCTTTCCTTTAGCGCTACCTTTACATAGCTGGGTGTAGAGTAGCGCTACCAACTGCCTCAACCAGCCGCTTTCAACCATGTAGCTTTTATATACGTATAGTTGTGCAAAGACGCTGTCAGATGCTTGGTAGCATTTATCAAAATTTGCAGAAGCCTCTCAGAAATATACTACAGTAGTTACTGGGTGGTTAAAAGTGGTTGTCGGTCAATTTCAAACTATTCTTCTCCCATTAGAAGGAATTCAGGACCATTGCTGTGAAGGTTTTTCCTCCTCAACAACCATTGTCTGCATACACATTACAGGCGTTCGCAGGGTACTCCCATTCAAGTCTACTGTGACAGTATCAGAGAGCGCAGTGTTCTGAACAGCAAGGAGAACCAGTTAGTGAATAAAATAAAAAATAGAACATGGTCAAAGGCATGGTTATTGAACATCTGTTCTCTTCTTTCCCCACTATGCCTAAGTGGAAGTACAGAGAGGATGGCAACTTTGGTGCAACAGTTACGCCCATGCAACACAGGAATGTTCTTGAGGATGTGCGTCATTAGATGCTACAACTAATCACTAAAACATGAAAAAAGTGGACTCTGGGCAATGATATGAAAACAAACATTGCTGATACTCATCTTCCCAAGAAGGCTACAGCTTTATTGTCCCCTTGGTGCCACTGTTCTGACTGTGGAGATTTCAAAGATGGCTGCTAGTCCCACCCCTTGCTATAATCAGCGCTATGGGCTGGCTTTCATCAACAAACTCACTACCCACTGGACAGAGCAGGGTCTAAACACGCAGGGCGGTGGAGTCGGAGTTGGAGTCTGAGTCAAAGCAATTTTGGGTTCCCGTAGTTGGAGTAGGAGCAATTTTGGGTACCTGGAGTCAGAGTTGAAGGTTTCATAAACTGAGAAGTCAGGAGTCTGAGTCGGATGATTTTTGTACAAAAGTCACAGACCTGGTAAGTATTACACTAAGGCTACTTGCACACCAAGACGTTGCGTTAGGTGCCACGTTAAGGTCGCATAACGTGCACATAATACAACGTATGGTGCTGCAAGATAGGACGGTAGAGTGAGCCGCGTTAGGCGGCTCTAGCCCTATAAGGTCTCCCAGAGTGGCGCTGATTGGCCGGCGGGACCACGTGATGCGGAGCGAGACACTCCGCATCACGTGGTCCCGCCGGCCAATCAGCTGCCGCCAGTGCAGTGAATATTAAGTAGCCATGTGCGCGGCTACTGTAGCTGGCTCTCCCCGCCTCCTCTCTGCCCCCCACTGAGCATGTGCAAACAGTCTAACGCGGCTATAGCCGCTCTAACGCCGTAGCATGCTGCACTTTCGGGAGAACGTGCAGCGTTACATGTAACGCAACGTGGGCTGTGTGAACAGCCCACTTGTGTTACATTGCTGTGCGTTGGGGGAGCGTTACAGGCGCACTAACGTGCGCCTGTAACGTCTCTGTGTGTAAGCAGCCTAAGGAGTTGGAGTCATTTTGGGTACCTGGAGTCGGAGTTGGAGTCAGAGGTTTCATGAACTGAGGAGTCAAAATCAGATAATTTTTGTACCGACTCCATAGCCCTTTAAACACGGGACAAACATGGACAGATATTGCTGCATAGAGAAACCAGCTGAGGACTTTAGCTCCAAAACTGGGGAAAGCAGACCTGGAAGAGGATAAGAGAAGTATCGGGAGCCTTCTCAGGGACCTAGGGCAGTCTTTAGTCTTCTCCCTGTGGCCAAATTACACATGGCCAAAACATACGAGCATACATCTCCACTCACACCAGGCTGGGTGGAATTTTCCTTGAACGTTCCACCAGGGCTCCTGAATACTCATCACAATGCAAATGTGCAGGCATAGCACTCATTACCAGAGACCCAAGATGCACTATGGGAAGCATTTGCAATGATCCTCAATAGACTGCAGACAATTCTATTTACTGACACTCTAGGCCTCAAAGGCCATATCCATGCCAGTGTTTAGTATGGATTGAGAAATGGAGAAACGTGCTCTACTTGATGAAGCACGCCTATCCTGAGTCAGTCCCATTAATTAATTTAAGCCAAAAATGTGTGAGGAACTCTGCCCCTAAAGAATGGAGTTCAACAGTCTGCTTTACATGGATATTCTAGAGCATACATATCAAACTCTGGCCTGAGGGCCAGATCTGGATCGGAGAGATCCATCAAATCTGGCCCTCAAGTGGTTTCCCCTCTATGCATTATGTTTGGCCCACTCCAGAACACCAGGGAAGCTATACTGGGGCAGAAACCCTAGATCACAATGGAAACCATATGGGGGATGGAGGGGGAAAGCACTAGAAACCAGGGAACTGTATAGGGGAGGGAGCGGTGTCACTATACACCAGGGAACTGTTTAGGGCTGTAAGGGGGGGGGGGCACTAGACATCAGGGAATTGTATAGGGGAGGAGGGGGGGCTGCTAAACACAAGGGAGCTGTGCATGGGAGGGAAGGGGGCCACTATACACCAGGGAGATGTGTAGGGGAGGGAGGAGGCCATTAGACATGAGGGAACTTTAAAGGGAAGCAGTGAGGACCACTAAACACCAGAAAACTGTATAGGGGAGGGAGGATTACTAGACAGCAGGGAACTGTATAGGGGAGGGAAGAGGGATTAAACCCCAGGGAACCAAAATAGGGGAAGGAAGACGTCCACTAGACACTAGGGAACAATAGATGGATGGAGGGGGCCACTAGACAGCAGGGAACTTTATAAGGGAGGTGGGTAAGGGTTGGCCCATGACTTGTTCTCAGTCTTCAATTTCGGCCCTCTTTGTATTTGAGAGTGACACCCCTGTTGTAAAGGCTGTTTAACCACGAGGTCCTAGATAGCCCTTAAAACACGCACTGTACCTCACCCTCCAGCTGTCAGTGTTACAGTGCAGTTGTATAGTCGTGCTTTACCCCGATTTTAGCGTGGAAATTGCAGTGACACCAAACACAAGCAGCAGCTGAGGAAGCTCACAGTCCCTAAACAGTGCGTGCAGCAGCTGTAATATGCCCTATCACCTGCATAAGTGGATACGGGCTGAGCAGTAGCTCTGTGCCCATGCTTAGCACAATCTAAAACATCTGTTTAAACTAAGCCTTTAAAATTAAGGCTCAAAGTACAGCTTTTATTACACACTATGATTAATAAAGCCTGATTTTTTTTTAAGAAAAAACAAAAAGAGACTCGCATAACTTCTCATTCATAAAGTATGGAGAGAAAACAAGTCCTGCTGATCACTGCTACTAATCTGTAACCAGTTCTCTTGTCCATTAACCTTTCAGAATAAAATGATGAATTAGATTGCTTGCTATGAGCAACAAAAGCAATTTCCTTTCCTACAGAGTCCACATCTCAGAGAGATTTGAGGAAAATGAAGACTGCAGCAGCCACTGTATGTAGAGAGGCATAGAGGACACTTGTAGCCAATTCTGCACTACATTCCATTACAGAAGCCCTTAATCCTCATTAGTCAGGGTGGGGGGAGACTGAGAGCTCGTACACAGCTCTGAGTGTTGAGGGACGTTTAGGTCATTAGTGAGAGTAACTAATGGAAGCTGATTTTCATAATGACGGCTCTCTGACTGAACCGGATCCATAAATTATAAAACAACTTTGCTGTAATACAAATGAGCGCATAGCGATGAGCGCATAAAAAAAATCTCACACACCAAGGAAAGGCTGATGATCTGTACCGCCAATGAAAATAGAGGCATGGTCCGTAACAACCAATCAGGGCGTGGCAGTATTTCTAGACGATCAATGGACACGCTGGAGAGTAGGTCTGAAGGTTAGATAGAATCCCTCAATGACCAGCTCCTCCCATGTGACCGGAGGATCAGGCTTGGTCCAGGTCTGATAAGAATTAGGCTGCCTATAGTAACTGAGGATGTGAATAGTTCTGCATGCCACCTATCATTTTCCTTTTAAAGCGGGATTGTCACCATAAAAATCTAATTTCAACAGCAACTGGTCTGAGTGTATTAAGTGATAAAGATGCTAATATATATTATATATTCCTCCTCTTCCATTTATTTCTCTGCCTAGCTGTTTATCTGAAACACGATCCCCTGCTCACTTGTGCTTACAAGGAAGGCTGAGGTGACTCAGCGATTGGAGGAAAAAAAAAAAAAAAAAAAAAGAGTAAAGGGCAGAAATGACATCAGGATTTAGCCTAAACTGTGGGCAAAACACATGGTTCCCACCAGGAACAGAATTCTTTTCATTTACTATATAACATTCACTGAAATCAAAACGTGGACAGTACAATACATGTGTTATGTAAGTAGATCAAGTATTTATCTACTTATGTATGGTTTTTTTTTCCCTGGCATAGTGTGGCTGATCCTACTGCTTTCAACTTTTGGCCTCTTAATGTAAAGTATAACACAACTGACCAATAATGTGGAGACGATTTGTATGTGTTCAACCTCACAATATTTCATTGAATCCAATAAATCACAGTCCACCAAATGTTGTAAATCCATTTTTATAATACGCCAGACCTATTATATGAAACTGCTTGTCAGTTAGAAAAAGCCATTATTTCCCACAAAGCAACAAGGTTCACAGACAGGAAATTGTCAGGACCTAGGCCCTGACATCACACTGTGGGAGGGGTTTCACCACAGTATCTGCCATACAGACCCCACTAATGAGCTATTTGAGAAAATGTAAAGATTTCTCATGGGAAAGGGGGTATCGGCTACTGATTGGGATGAAGTTAAATCCTTGGTTACCGTTCTTCTTTAAATTGTGAGCTCCTCTGAGAGACCGTTAGTGACATGAATATGTACTCTGTAAACTGCTGCGGAAGATGGTGGTGATTATATATATATATATATATATATATATATATATATATATATATATATATATATATATATATATATATATATATATAATTTCAGGAATTCTCCATTTCCCACTAGGCTACAATAGCGAAGGGTTGTCCACTTTATTGCCAAAACTGGAAAACTCTTCCGGATGACCATACACAGGACACACAATTTTAAACCCAAAGGCATCTACTAAAAATTGTGTTTAGAAAAAAATTTCCAACACTGATTTTTACACGATTTGCTTAAAAAAAAAAACTTTAAACATTTTTACACAACACGTTAAAATATTCCTCGTTTCATTTGTAAACACTCAGAGATGCTTCTGGTAAACCGGCTACAGGCCCCTCAACACCCGTAGAGTTGCTGGCAAAGCGCTGCCCGACTAAATATTTCATGTTAGTGCATCCCCCCTCCTTCACATCTCAGTGTTAATATTTAATATCACAGAACTAGTCTCGGAGGAATCTAATCACTTCCCGGAGGTGTGTGAAGACTCGCAGCCCCCCAAGGCAATAGCCCACTTTCTTTTCTCATTCGTCAGCTGTGCTGATCCTGCATTCTGCAAGGTGCAGCCTACGCTCTCGTCACACGCTAATGAGTAATGCCGATCACATCTCTCCCTGTGCTGCTCACAAAGGCACAGCACATCCATGGTGCTCTGCTCAGGAACAAGAAACCTGCCTTAAAGAGAATCTGTACTGTCTGATTTGTACAATAAAAAACATACCAATCGAGTCACTGTGATCTCCTGGATCCCTCTTTGCCGTTTCCGCCGCGATCCTGGCTTTTAATCGCCAGTCTTAGGCAGTGCTTACAAACAAAAAACATGGCCGCTAACCAGAAAGTGAGGTTAATTAATTTTCTGAAATATTTTTTGTAAGATAAAAAAGTAAAATAAAAAAAGAACTGTTCAGCAACATAGTTTAGTTGGAAAAAAAAAAAATCCGCCCATCAAGCTCAACCAGGAGTTGAAGCAAAGATCCATTATTGTTTGACCCCACATACAGTAAATTAAGTTTCTTGGTTTACAATGTTAAGTGCTAAAGAGAAACCGTGACCAAGAATTGAACTTTATCCCAATCAGTAGCTGATACCCCCTTTCCCATAAGAAATCTTTACTTTTTCACAAACGGATCATCAGGGGGCTCTGTATGGCTGATTTTGTGGTGAAACCCCTCCCACAGGAAACTGTGAGGATCATGGTCCTGGCAGTTTCCTGTCTGTGAAACTCGTTGCATTGTGGGAAATAGAGGTTTACAGCTGTTTTTCAACTGCCAAAAAAAGCAAGAAGCAGCTACTTCCACTGACATCACCTGCCAGCAGTAAAAATGTCACCATATGGTAAATGTCAGAATGTAAATCAGGGAGAGGAAAGATTTTACAATGGACAAACACTGATTAAATCATTTATACATAATTATTGTAAAAATTAAGCACTTTTTTCTTTATTACATTATTTTCACTGGAGTTCTTCTTTAACATGTATATTTGCGCTTTTGTCCAGGCGGACTCAAAGTGCCAGAACTGCAGCCTTTAGGGCACTCTATAGGTACTTGCAGTGTGAAGGGCCAAGATTAGAACCTTCGTTCATTGCACCGATACTGCTTGTATACATCCCAAATAGTACCATTCACTGTACTAAAGGCTACGCTTCCACTGTAGCGCGACATTTTCGCTTGCAAAACAAGGTGTAAGATGTTTCTGATTGGTGAAAATTCGCATGTACATTTTTTATGTGTTTTTATGCAAATTTTCGTACCGAACATTCGCATTGAATGGAAACAGCCCCATTCACTACCATTAGTTGCAAAATTTATGCAAATTTTCTGAGAGAAAAATCTGACACAAAAAGCACAAGTGGAAACCAGGCCTTATAAGCAAAGAGATACAAGTTGCCTGCAAGGACTTTGGCTATATTCCAAATCCTTTCTAGCGCTCTCAGGGCTCTTTCACATTAGACAACGCGTGCAGGAGCTGTTCTCTTGCATGCGTTGTCTGCCTGCGGCGTGTCGTCAGGTATCTGCGGTGCGACGCAATCAGCGGCAGTGGCTGGTAATTAAGCCCGACGGAAAACGCCGGCTCGCGGGTGCGTTGGACGAAAAACTGCGCCCGGGTGCGTCGAAACCGCAACGCATCGAAACGCAGCGTCGGGTGTGAAAGGTAAAATGAAAGTCTATGGACTTTCATCTCACCTTGGTTAACGCAAACGTTAGCCATTTGCGTTAACGCACAAAATCTGCCCTAATGTGAAAGAGCCCTCAAGTAACACCAGATCCCTTGAGAAAAGTGAACATATTCCCCGAACTGGAGCTTTGTCCTACCTCATTTGTTCCTCAGAGGACACAAATCCTCAGCTGTCAGTAATGGTGCTCTCATTGATTTGTAGACCACAGGGAGAACAGGGCAAGGCTAAGAGTCAGGGAGATCAGGGCCTCTGCTCACTGGGTACCTGACATTGTGGGGCTCCCTAGAGACTTGACAGATTCACTCTAGTATCTGGGCTGCATCTAAGGAAAAGCATATGGTACATCACTCACAGTGCAGCTACATAAGTCCAGCGAGCCTCCTAGTACGAAACCTGAGAGTCAACTAAGTACAGGTAGTACCCGGGTAACGAACGATATATGGACTGTAGGTTAGTTAACCTGAAATCATTCTTAAAGGACAACCGAGGTGACATGTGACATGATGAGATAGACATGGGTATGTACAGTGCCAGGCACACAAATAGCTACACTGTGTTCCTTTTTTTCTTTCTCTGCCTGAAAGAGTTAAACATCAGGTATGCAAATTACAGTTTCTATCGGGGTCGGAACCGGGTCAGACAATAGCATAACCCTCGACTGATGAGAAATTAAAGCCATAAAATACATTCCTGTCAGTAAATGGCTTCCTGGAGCAGGAAAGGGATAAAAACAATCAATTATTCATATATTTGAGCTCTATGAAGAGTGTCATTCAGCAGAGACAATGATACAGTAAAAACCTAAACACTAGATTTAAATATAAAATAAGACTGTGGGATATCTAAAAAAAAAAAAAGTCATTTTTAGGAGAAGGAGAATAGATACAATTGTTTTTATCACCAGAATATTTTCACCTCGGATGTCCTTTAAGTCGGAACATTATGCAATCTCTGTCCTCCCCTTCGCCTCCATTTTTTTTTTCCTTTTAATTTTTTCAAAATCAATTTTCTAAAAAATTACAAGGCGTTTCTGGAATAAACATTTTCTGACCTGTTCCCACTTTCGGGCTGTTCGTATCGGCCGGTAGTTTCGTAAGTCACAGACTTGCTTTATGACTAAATTCTATCCAGAGCTGGTTGGGTGGTGTTACCGTATTCTAATATCTTGCTTTAGGACTTAATTCTATCCAAAGCTGGCTCAGTGGTATTAATTGCATGTTTCTACTTCGCAAGAAAGTAGGATTTCCTCTACTCACTCTCACTGGAAGCTGTGATCTTCAAGGAACATTCACCACTGAGAAATTAAGGTCAGGAGTGTCCATCATCCACTGACAGCTAGTGATGGTGTTTCCAGGACTCTGATTAGCCCAATTATCATATAATAAAGCAATTCATTTCCTTACATAAAATCTAATGGACCAAGAATTCCCACTGTGGCCTTCTCGGTTTTCGAGGAGCCGCCTGCGACCTGCTATACAGTTATCAGATATTTTTATGAGGATAATATGTAAATAACTATAAAGATGGATGTGCACTTGCCCTGATCCTGCTATAATGCGCTAGAGGGGACGATGGAGAAGTGATCATGTGTCCATGGATGGATGGTAATGACCGCAGGCACCCCCTGAGAGTCCAGGCACTTGGAAACAGTCCACTACCCTGGGTGCTGGTCCCTTGGCAACATTGTTCTATCAAGGAAAGGCAGGTATTTGGCGCTGCGGAGGTTGGGGGACTCCTTAGGCACCCATGTTAATATTGGCAATTGAAGGTAATTTGGGCACGTGCAGCTATGAATAGCGCTAATTTGTACCACAGTTTGCATAGTGGGCGGCCCTGGCAACCTCTATTTTATCAGGTGAAGTGGGCAACTAAATTTCCCTATAATTAACTATATTAACATGGGACCACTGCAATCAGTAGGTTGGGGGGCGTTTAAGGATCAGTGGGATTGGTTAAGCATAGGAGGATGAGGTTAGTTCGGACTAATGGGGGAATCGGTGGGGTAGGCACATTGGTTAGGGATCAATGGATTAGTGGGAGGGATGGGTTAGGGTTAGCCTAGTGTTTCTCAAACCTGTTCTCGTGACTCCCCACTGGTGCATGTTCTGCAGGCAGCCTCAGCTACGCACAGGTGGGGTAATTAGTGTCTCAGCTACATAGATTCCACCTAGCTGATACCAATTACCCCACCTGTGCATAGGGGAGACTGCCTGCAAACCATGCACCACTGGGGAGTCATGAGGACAGGTTTGAGAAACACTAGCCTAACCCTAACCCATCCCTCCCACTAATCCATTGATCCCTAACCAATGTGCCTCCCCCACCGATTCCCCCCATTAATCCTAACTAACCTCATCCTCCTATGCTTAACCAATCCCACCGATCCTTAAATGCCCCCCCAACCTACTGATTGCAGTGGTCCCATGTTAATATAGTTAATTATAGGGAAATTTAGTTGCATCAGCAGAGGAGGAGAGGGCAGTTAAGGTTAGGTATCGGTAGAAGAAGGGCTCGTGTGAGAATAGGGTTAGCTTTAGCGATAGTAAAATTGACTGATATTTTCTGTAGGAACTGCCACCGAAATTTCCAATCACACAACCAACATCTACCTATTTTTGTTCACAAGATCCACAAATGCAGTGTTGCAAGCAGTGTTTTGTGGTCCAAAGCTTTTTAATACCTTTAATGACTTTATGGTTACACCCATCCCTGTTAACTTAAAAAGTACCTATATTGCCTTAAAAGTGCTTGAGGCCGGTTTTACACTTGATTTTTGTCATGAGGTGTGCATCCCACCACAGAAATGAGGCTTCACCATGGTGAGGCGACAGGGTCCTGTGCATAGGCCAGGGGTGCCCATTGGGTAGATCGCGATCTACCTGTAGATCGCAAAGGACTACATTTTCTTAATTTTCTGTTCTATATATACACAATTGTCATCCTCAAATTGTACATAGGTAGATCACTTTGACTTGCTAATTTTTAAAAGTAGCTCACAAGCCGAAAAAGTGTGGGGAACCCTGGCATAGGCCCACCCCCAGCTACTGACTTACTCCCTGCTGGTCAGGAAATAAGTCACTGGGATTACCATCATTCCGCACCATGCTCCCCTTGTGCACACTGCCTGCATCACCCATTGATTTGCATTATTGCTTATCTGTGCGGTAGGCACGGATCATGCGGTAATGCGCTGCAGCCTTTACGTCAGCATTGCAGTGATTTGGATACTCCCAGCACACCACATCGCGTTGAATGCCCATGCGGCGGGGGAAGAGTACCCCGGCACAACGCACTGCATAAGGGGTCTGACAAGTAAGGTTATCCTTAAACCTGGGTCACCCTCCTTCCGCCGCCCACACCGCCCTAAAGTTCTGAGGTCAGCCACAGAACCCAGCAAGTCCACACTGTCCGTGTGTGTTCATGTATACTGACACTGCACCCTCATCTTGTGAACACTCCAGGGAAGGAGGGGGTGTGGCATTATTGCCATGTGGTGAGAGTGGGAGGAGCAGAGGAGCAGGAAGTGAAGGGAGGGTAGGAGTGGTATGGGAGCAATGCTTCATAACTTTGTATTGCAATGAGCCATGCAAAGCTTGCAGCTATAGCAGGTAAAGGCAAATTTTGGATGTATGCCGAGATCTGATCTGATTTCAAGTGAGACACACACTTAGGTGGTAAATGTTATCAGATAGACATGGTTTGATTACCACAGCTTAAAAATGAATGCCCTGTTTAAGTTAGCTGTGGTGGAGGGAAGAAATACAATAAAATCAAAAAAACAAAACAAAAAAAGGTTAGGGTAGGATAGGCTAGGCCAGGGGTCAGCAACCTTTTGGGCTGAGAGAGCCATCATCAACGCAACATATTTTAAAATGTAATTCTGTGAGAGCCATACAATGTTTCATACTAGGACATGCGCATGCGCAGCAGAGGGCTCATGTCCCTGTTGCCATGGTGATGTGTATACAATTGATCCTCTGAGCAGCGGAAGTGTAGGACACATCTTCAACTTCTCTTGGGTTTCAGCAACAGCAGCAATTTCCCCGAGAGCCAGACAAGAGAAATACCGACTAACCGCTTGTACAATTAGCTAGCTGACTTGGGGATTGATTCTTTTTTGTAGGACGAGATCTCCGCACTTTGGCCCAATAGGCTGCTTGTCAAGTGACAGGCAGCCTATGGGGCCAATCAAAGTGCAGGGATCTCGTCCTACAAAGTCACTGGACCTGACAGGGTTCAGGGTGGTACAATTGGAGCAGCCGTTAGTTTTGGGGGGGGGAGCAGGAATAAGTTAGTAGTGCATGCTACAGCAGTAGCGTGCCTACTCTGAAAATGTTATTTGCGCTGCCACACTGAGCTGCGCTGCTTGAGCACTGTAACTTAGTGAATAAACCCCTACTGATTTGTCTGTGAGCCAGATGTAGCCATCAAAAGAGCCACATGTGGCTCCCCAGCCATAGCTTCCCTACCCCTGGGCTAGGGTTAAAGTTAACCTGTCATATCTTGAAATTTGACAAAGCCAACAATACTGCCACATGCTGGCACCATGTGGTAAATGCAAGTAACTTGTTGCAGATACAGTATTTGATCCAGAAACTACTAAAGAGAGCATGCCAGACAAGCAATTGGTTTAAAGAGAACCCGGGGCGGTTCCATGGGGGGGGCAGATGGTACACAGAGGCATGTTCTCTTCCTCAGGACATGCCTCTGTGTACCCACCACCGCGCTATAGCCCCCCAAGATTAGCCACAATATTTGTCACTATCTAGGCGGTAAACATTGGGGAGAGGGATTCCCTGTTTAAAAACGCCCGCCAGGGGATTTTGCTCCAGAGCTGCCATTGGGCAGCTCTCTCTCCCTGGCCACGCCCCCTGCCGCTCCTACGCCTCTCTGCACGCTGGGAATGAGAGACAGTCCAGCGTCGTGACCCCGAGGTCAGTAAAGTGAAAGTGGGCCAGAGCAGCCCACAGGAGCAGCAGGGAGCAGCTATTTTTGCGGCTACCTGATCCGCTCGGTCCCCCCGGATCAGGTAGCCTGCGGTTTTTTTTAAATGTAGGAGCCCACCTCGGGCTCTTTCTAGCTACTTGGCAACCGCCTCACGCTGATGGGCAGCCCCAGGAGCGCATAACGCTGATTGGCGTAAAGTCCTGGGGCGGGGATTTGCAGCAGATTGCGCACGCCGCTGCGCTTCGCTCAATAATCATCAGTATCCCATCGGCGATCGCCTCTAGGAGACTGTTAGACGGTGAAACGTGATACACGGCTGTTCCCCTGGGACGCGCAGGAGCGATCCGCTGTCATAGCCTGAAGCCTATGACAGCCGATCGCTGTCATTGGCTAGCGGGGGGAGGGTGGGAACATTAAAAGAATTTAATAAATAACATAGGTTTATTAAAAAAACATTCACATAAATATTTATAAAACAAAACTGAAAACAAACATCTCTGCAGGGATCACAGCCCACCAACAGAAAGCCCTGTTGGTGGGCAGAAAAAGGGGGGGGGGGGAAGACCACTTGTGTTCTGAGTTGTACAGTCCTGTGTTGCGGGGGGGGGGGGGGTCAAGTTAAGCCCAGGTGGTTAAAAGGGAGACAGCAATAAGTCAGCTTCCATATATATCCTCATCACTTAAACACCACTGCATATAAATGCATTCAATGCCATTAAAATAGTTAACGAACAAATAATGAAAATCTAAGGATCCTACTAGCTGTAGGCAACCTTGGCTGGTGTAAATGTAGTCTATAATGCAAGACAATACAGCATTCTAATGCGTTCTGGGGCACAATGAAGGTCAAAATGAGAAAATCAATACTGTATACTGTGCAGCTGGTGTTTCATTGTTTATAAAAGGTTTTAAACGATACGTATTACTCGAATGTAATTACTCAATCGCCTGAAAATCTCAATAGGCTTGTTTAATGTGGCCAAGTGCAGTGACCAATAGCATCCAGACGTTTCCCTTCATCAGATCAGAGATGATTTCTGATTGGTTGCTATGGTCTACTGTATTCTGTACAGAATCCTCTTTCCTTAACAGTTCAATCAAGTTTCTTTATATGCATTGACAGAATACCATTTCCAAATAAGATAATGCTCCCAAAACTAAAATTTCTGTTACATAAAAGAACATGTGAAAGCATTCCCAAGTATTCAGTGTGTAAAATTGTTTATTTTCACTGCAGAGAGCAGTAGAAGCTTGCTTATTTCTGGTTATCAGGGGTCAGAGTGAAGAGGTACTTGCCTTTGCCAATAGAGATAAGCAAGCTTCGGTACTTATCCGTTAGCCGGGCGCATCCTCTAGGTGGCGACAAAACTCCACCAGAGTTACATCTTTCCCTACTATCCATGTCGGCCTGGAGGGGGAATAGTAATTAGCGCCACCTGCCGGATGCGCCCGGCTAACGGATAAGTACCCAAGCTTCTACTGCGCTCTGCAATAGAAAGCACCAGTTAGTCTTACCGGTAACGGTGTTTCTGTTCAGCAGCTGGTACACCCTCTGGAGGAATGGCTCCGCCCAGTCCTGGGGAAACACAGAAGTAAAGTATAAAAAGCTCCCACCCTCCCCTAATCCCCAGTGTATATAAAGTAAAAAAAAGCCCGAACACCAGGAAAAAAGGGGAGTAGCGACGCACCTCCAAGTGACCCACTAATAAACAGACATAGGTACAAGGAAATGCGACAGAATAGGGTTGGGTAGTAGACGGTGTACCAGCTGCTGAACAGAAACACCGTTACCGGTAAGACTAACTGGTGCTTTCTCATATTCATCAGCTGGTACACCCTCTGGAGGGATACCAAAGTAAATACCCACCTAGGGAGGGACTACAGCCTGAAGCACTTTCCTGCCAAACGACAAATCCTGCTGAGACAGAACGTCCACTCTATAATGTTTGATGAAAGTGGAAGAACTCGCCCAAGTTGCCGCTTGACATATCTGCTGGACTGTAGCGCCTGCTCTCTCTGCCCATGACGTAGACATTGATCGGGTGGAGTGTGCCTTTATGTTGGATGGTGGAGTGGAGTCTGAAGTCTTATAAGCGAGAGAAATAGCCTCACATAACCACCTAGCAATAGTTTGTTTTGAAGCTTGCTGACCTTTATTCTTCCCTTTAAATAATACAAATAAATGTGATGATCTTCTAAACTCTCTAGTCCTGGCTAGATATGATAGAAGGGCCCTCCTGACGTCTAAGCAATGGAATTCTTGTTCTTTTGTACAAGAAGGATTATCACAGAACGAAGGAAGGACTATATTCTGGGATCTGTGGAAATCTGAGGAGACCTTGGGCAAATAATTTGGATCTAGACGTAATACAATTTTATCTGGAAAAACAGTCAAAAAAGGATCCTTAATCGAAAGGGCCTGAAGATCGCCCAACCTTCTAGCCGAAGTAATGGCGACCAAAAAAGCTACTTTTAGCGTCAAAAAATTTAGCTCAATATCATCTAGAGGCTCAAAGGGCGCTCTGGTTAGGACGTTTAGAACTAGGGATAAATCCCATTGAGGAATAACCTTCTGTTTAATAGGAGTGGATCTTTGAACTGCCCGGAAAAAATCTTTAACTAATTTTTCCTGTGCTAATGGTCTGTCCAACAAAATTGACAAGGCTGAACATTGGACTTTCAAGGTACTTAAGGCTAGATTCATCTCTAGACCCTCCTGCAAGAAGTCAAGAACAGCCCCAATGTTACTTTGAACTCGATCATGTGTCGTACACCAAGACGTGTATGTCTTCCAAACTTTCCTATAAATTTTTTGAGTGACCGGTTTTCTACACTTTAATAAAGTGTCAATAGTCTTATCAGAGACTCCCTTATTCCTCAAAATCACCCTCTCAGGGTCCAGGCTGCCAGACAGAATAACTCTGGCTTGGGGTGGAAAAGCGGTCCCTGACGTAGAAGGTCTGGCCTGATCGGAAGATTCAGAGGAGATCGGACAGACAACCTTAGCAGAGTGGAAAACCAGTTCCTCTTGGGCCACATAGGAGCTATGAGTATTAGCTCTACCTTTTCCCTTTGAATCTTGTCTAGAACATGAGGAATCAATTTTAGAGGTGGATAGGCGTATCCCAGCTTGAAACTCCAAGGGATTGACAGAGCATCCAACCCCAGAGAACTCGCATTTCTGTGAAGCGAATAAAACCGAAGAACCTTGGCATTCGCTGGAGATGCGAAGAGGTCGATTTCTGGAAGTCCCAGTTGTTCCGTGATCTCCAGAAAGACCTCCTGATTTAATTCCCATTCGGAATGATCGATCTCGTGGCGGCTCAAAAAGTCCGCCTCGAGATTGAGCGACCCTTTTACGTGAATCGCCTCTAACGACCGAAGGTTGGCCTCTGCCCAGAAAAAAATTTCCGTCGCCAGGAGGGACAGACTCGGAGACCTGGTCCCTCCTTGTTTGTTGAGGTAAGCTACTGTAGAAGTGTTGTCTGAAAAGACCAGGACATGATTGAACCGGATCCTGTCCTGAAACATTAGTGATTCTTTCACCGCTGCGAGTTCCCTGAAGTTGGAAGATCTTCTGGCTACTGTTTTGGACCATCTCCCTTGGCAATGCTGACCCATTGACGTGGCCCCCCAACCCCAGGCGCTGGCATCCGTGAATATTTTCATAGGGGATTCCTGCCTCCAGACTCTGCCCTGAGTTAGGTTGTTTGATTGCAACCACCAGTGAACACTTCTCTTCACCTGTGCTGGTATGCAAACCTGAGAGTCCAAGGACTCCTGATTCTTGTCCCATACTTCCAACACCCAATTTTGAAGAGTTCGGGAGTGAAAGTGTGCCCAAGTTACGGCAGGAATGGAGGCCGTCATGAGACCCAACACTCTCATTCCTTCTCTTATCGAAATTTCCTGGAGTAAGAGCAGCTGTCTGACACCATTTTGTAGTTTTTCCACCTTTTCTGTGGTTAAAAAAACTCTCTTGTCTATAGAATTGATTGCGTACCCCAAAAATACAATCGACTGGGAAGGCTCCAGGTTTGATTTGGGGTAATTTATAATCCATCCCATCTGGGACAGAACCTGAATGACTGAATTTGTATGTATCCTTAGATCCTGTTCCGTCTTGGCAAAAATGAGCAGGTCGTCCAAGTAGGGAATAATATTTATTCCCTGATTTCTTATCACTTTCATTACCTCCGCCAGAACTTTGGTAAATATACGTGGAGCTGACGCTATCCCGAAGGGAAGAGCCTGAAATTGGTAGCGACACGTCCGATCCCTCATTCGAATCGCAAACCTTAGAAATTTTTGATAAGACTTGGCGATTGGAATGTGGAGATATGCGTCCTGCAAATCTATTGACGCAAAAAATTCCTGCCCCTGTAGGGCTGCCCTGACCGAAAAAATGTTTTCCATTTTGAACTTTTTGTAAACTAAAAAGGGGTTTAATGACTTCAGGTTCAGTATGAACCTGAATTCCCCGTTGGTTTTGGTCACCAAAAAAACATGGGAGTAGTAACCCTTGAATTCCTGAGTTTTCGGAACTGGTACTATCACATCCTTTGAAATTAATTTTTGTATTTCCGTCAGCAGACCCTGTGCTTTGCCTGGGTCTTTCGGAAATTTGTTCACAAAGATTCTGGGGGGAGGGGTAACCGAAAATTGTGGACGATACCCGTCTCTTATGATTCTTAGAATAAAGGGATCCGCATTGATTTTTTCCCAGTGGGACAAAAAATAACGAAGTCTCCCCCCCACAGGCAGATTGTCATTTATTCTTAGGCTCGCCCGGTTTTGCGAGAGCAAAACCCCCCCGGCCCCTACCGGCCGGAGAAGACCACCTTCTTTGTTGAGAAGGCTGTTTGGACCGTTCCTGAGACGGTTTTTTGAATAAATTCGGCTTGGTGGAACGAAAGGTTTTATGTTTAATAGGGAATTGTTTTCCCTTTTCTGCCGACCTTGAGACTATATTGTCTAATTCCTTACCAAATAAGAGATTACCCTCAAAAGGAACTGCACACAGCCTATTTTTAGAGGTTAAATCTCCATCCCAAGTTTTGAGCCAAAGGGCTCTGCGGGCCGAATTGACCAATGCAGTAGTACGTGCAGAAATGCGCACAATTTCTACTGCTGCATCGGCCAAGAAAGCGACGGCTTTTAACACTACAGGTAGAGATTTAACATAAGAGTTAAGGTCAGATCCAGTTTTAACATGGGAAATTAGGTTATCCATCCATACACGTAAATTTCGAGAAATGCAAGTAGAAGCAACACCAGGAATAAAGGCAAATGAAGCAGATTCCCAGGCCTTCTTTAACAGTAAATCAATTTTCTTATCCATAGTATCCCTTAAAACCCCCGTATCCTCAAAAGACAGATCCGCTTTTTTTGAATGTTTGGATAGGGCCGCATCTAATTTTGGACATTTAGTAAATTGATCAATATCTGCAGGGGAAAAAGGGAATTTCCTTTTTGCCGATTTAGGGATGAACAATTTACGTTCAGGGTCCTGCCACTGGGATACAATAATATCCTTAAGTGAATTATGAAAGGGAAAAACTCTGCCAGATTGTTGAGCCAGGCCAGAATATACCTGATCCTGTGCCGTAACCTCCCTCTGTATTTCAGGGATCTGTTCGGTGGCATAAACAGCTTTAAGTAATTCATTTGTTTCCTCAGTACTAAAGAGAAATCTAGCTGCTCTTCGCGAGTCGCTATCCGATTCCTCCTCTGAAACTGCATTTTCCCCCTCCTCTAAATCAGAAACATCCTCCCTGCCCTCTCTTTCCTCTTCCTCCCCTTCCTCCCCCAGAAAATCTATGTTTAAGGGAATATGGGGAGAATCAACCTGTACAGTGTCTGAAGCAGGAACGGGCGAGGGTGTAGGGGGATTAACCACAGGTGTCGATGAGGGACCTGCAACAGTTAAATCAGGATTGGATAATAAGGATTCCTAAAATTTTCCTAAGGTTTCATCCATGTCCTTTTTGACTGACTTCATTATATTTTTAAAAATTGAAGAAGTTTCTGCTGAAATCACTGCATCTATACATGATTGACATAAGGATTTAGTATAGCTAGAAGACAGTTTTGCTAAACACTGACAACATTTTTTAGATCTGGGTTTACAACTAGAAGAAGACCCAGACTCCACTCTCGTCTGTAAAAAGAAAAAAAGACAGAGAAAGAGAATAGGAGACAAAGTACATTTCCAGTTAAACAAACATTAGTGCACATCAGAACTGGAATCATCTTATAAGGGAGGAAGAAATCCCCCACTCACCACACCATCAGACTGGGATCGAGAAGCAGCAGCTGATGAGGCTGATGAGGCCGAAGGGACAGCTGAGGTAGCGTTGGTACCGGAAGCTCTGCCCTCCGTAGCAGTAGCGGGGCCAGCAGCGGCGGGGGCGACCACGCTAGAGCTCTCCATCTTGCCGCCGCCCGCACGCCCAGCCGGCAACCTAAAAGGACGCGTATAGCGTAACTTCCTGTCCGCCTCCTCTGACGTCGGCGGAAGTGACCTCCGTACTAGGAATAAGTTCAGAGAGGCTCTTGCGCGTGAGGAAGGCGGAAGAAAACTCTGACGACCCAATTCCAACCGTGGGCGTTTAGAGGCAAATGGCGGCAGCACAAACCAAAGAAGCCAGGACTCTGGCGGTGCGACTCACAGAACCCTCTTCCTCCAAAGGTACTACCGCCAGGGATAGAAAAAAACTCACCCTCCGGTGAGCCATATAAAAAAACAAATTGGGAGCAGAAAGAAAAACTCCTGTGTTCCCGGGCGGAAACACAAATGAACTGGGGATTAGGGGAGGGTGGGAGCTTTTTATACTTTACTTCTGTGTTTCCCCAGGACTGGGCGGAGCCATTCCTCCAGAGGGTGTACCAGCTGATGAATATGAGAAATAAACAATTTTACTCACAAGGAATACTTGGGAATTCTTTGTTCTTTTATATAACTAAGAGTCGTTTCTGAAACTGTAGTTTTGGGAGTATGATCCCACTTTAAACTAAGCACAAAAAAAGGTTTGTTGCTGTATATGGAAAAATAAATTGTAAAATATTACCTGCTGCACCAACTCACAGATCTCGTCCTGTCCTGCTCAGCACATTCCAGCCTCCTGCTCACCAGTTAGTCTGATGCCACGCCTCTCTACTAGAGACTAATAACCATGCTAGGCTGTCAGACAGACGGGAGGTGTGGTTTCAGCTCTTTACCTGCATGCCCCTGTGACTGCAGTGGGAGGGGCTCACACTGAACTAGGTGTGGCCAGCAGTGGCGTAGCTAAGGAGTTGTGGGCCCCGATGCAAGTTTTACAATGGGGCCCCCTAGGCACTCCATACATAGCAATTGATACAGCGCACCAAAACCTGCCAATGGCAACTACAGTGTCAAAGGAGCAAGAAGGGGATGGGGAATAGATTCTTAATAATTACCACTATTCAAAGTATCTATAGAAGTGATTATTATGAGCACAGGACCAATAGAGAGCTAATACTGTAGTTGATGGAGGGCCCTTCGGGGCCCCTCTGGCCCAAGGGCCCCGATGCGGTCGCTACCTCTGCAACCCCTATTGCTACGCCCCTGCGCTGGAGATTGTTGAGATAGTGAATTGGTGCAGTATGCATTTTCCTTTTATATACTCTTCTAAAAAAAAAAAATCTGTATAATCTACTAGTCTATTAAACTCATCTTAAAAACGGAACTTAAAACGAACCTGAGACGAAAGACATATGGAGGCTGCCTTATTTATTTCCTTTTAAACAATACCAGTTGCCTGGCTGTCTTGCGGGTCCTCTGCCTCTAATATTGTTAGCCCCAGTCCCTGAACAAGCAGGCGGATAAGGTGTTTCTGATAACATTTGCTGCATGCTTGTTTCTTTTTGTGTGATTCAGACACTACTGCAACTAAATGGATCAGCAGGACTTACAGGCAACTGGTACTGTTTGGAAGAAAACAAATATGACAGCCAGCGTGTACCCCTCAATTCAGACTCCCTTTAAAAGGAACCTGAGATAAAATAAATATGTAGGCTGCCATATTTACTTCCTTTTAAACATTAGCAGTTGGCTGGCAGTCCTGCTGATCTTTCTGGTCAGTAGTGGATAAATCATGCACCTGAAACAAGCATGCAGAATCTGGTCAGAAACGCCCTATCGGCATGCTTGTTCAGGGACTGTGGCAAAAAGTATTAGAGGCAGAAGGTCAGCAGCACAGTTAGGGAATGTGCATGGTTTAAAAGGAAAAACCTATGGCAGCCTCCATATGTCTATTACCTCAGGTTGCCTTTTAATTGGGGCTTTAAACGACATGTAAGTAGCACCTAGTATTTCAGCCCCTCTTTGGTTAAAGGGACACTATGGTGAAACATTTTAAAATTTAAAATATGTGGAAACAAACAAATAAGAAGTACATTTTTTCCAGAGTAAAATGAGCCATAAATGACTTTTCTCCTATGTTGCTGTCACTTACAGTAGGTAGTAGAAATCTGACAGGTTTTGGACTAGTCCATCTCTTCATAGGGGGATTCTCAGGGATTTATTTATTTTTAAAAGCACTTAGTGAATGGCAGTTGCTCTGTCCAACTGCCAAAAAACTGTGTAGGGAGCAGTGAAGCTGGCCAGCATCATTGTTTAAATACTTTTTAGGGAATATCCTTATAAAGAATAAAGGCCTTGCTGAGAATCCCCTATGAAGAGATGGACTAGTCCAAAACCTGTCGCTTCTGTCAGATTTCTACTACCTACTGTAAGTGACAGCAACATAGGAGAGAAGCAATTTATGGCTCATTTTACTTTGGAAAAAACGTACTTCTTATTTGTCTATATTTGCACATATTTTAAATTTTACAATTTTTTCGCCATAGTGCCCCTTTAATAATTTCTATAAGGCTGGCAGCAGAGAGTCCTCGGATGTTATTACACATGAGAGATCTGCTCTCCTGTTTTGGGCTGCACTTACAGCAAATGCATGTGAACCTGGCTGGTTTAAGCAATGGATTATAGTTGTGCTTCTAATCCAGTCTGACCTCAGGGCACCTCTCTGCCTCAGCCAAATGAAAGCCGTATGCTATGGGAAGCAATGCCATGAATGCTGATGCTGCAAAGTGCTATTTTACATGTTAAAAGTCCTTTCCTCTTTACTTAAAGAGAAACTCCGACCAAGAATTGAACTTTATCCCAATCAGTAGCTGATACCCCCTTTTACATGAGAAATCTATTCTTTTTCACAAACAGACCATCAGGGGGCGCTGTATGGCTGATATTGTGTCTGACCTACAAATCCGTCCACAAAACCTGTCCAACCTACATTTCTGATCTTACTCAGAGATACACACCAAGCCGCTCACTCCGCTCCTCCAATGAACTTCGCCTGACCGTCCCCCGCATCACCCAGTCCCATGCACGTCTCCAAGACTTCTCAAGAGCCGCTCCAACACTATGGAACTCCCTACCTCCACCCATTAGGGAAGCCCCCTCCAACACCTTCAAGAAGGCCCTCAAAACTCACCTTTTCACTCTGGCCTACCACCCCTCACAATTGCTCTAAACCCACAGCTGAACTCTGGTCCCCTACCTTCCGTGTCCTTACCTCTTCCTCTAGATTGTAAGCCTTTGGGCAGGGTCCTCCTCCTTTTGTGTCCTACCTGATCATGCACCTCCATTACTGTGCACCCATGCTATGCATTTGCGTGCACCTAACTTGCCTAATCTCCATGCTCCCATCCAGTGATTGACTAAGCATTACCTTGTACTCATACTGTGCTGTGTGATCTGGTTTTCTTGTATTCTGGTATTTTCATATTGCTGTATGTCACCCCTAAATATTGTCTGTAACCTAAATTAATGTCCAGCGTTTCGTAATATGTCGGCGCTTTATAAATACAATAAATAAATAAATATTGTGGTGAAACCCCTCCCACAAGAAGCTCTGAGCACCATGGTACTTCTGGCAGTTTCCTGTCCGTGAACCTTGTTGCATTGTGGAAAATAGCTGTTACAGCTGTTTCCAACTGCCAAAAAAGCATCACCTGTCAACAGTAAATATGTCACCATGTGATAAATGTCAGAATGTGAATCAGGGATTTAAAATATTTTACAATGGGCAAACACTGACTAAATCATTTATACAGTTATTGTAAAAATGAAGCACTTTTTTATTACATTATTTTCACTGGAGTTCCTCTTCCCTTCTTTGGTCTTTAAACAGAGCCTTATTCTACAGTATTTCTCTCAAAAGAGAAATCAAGGTGAAAAATAGGATTGCTGTGATCAGGTGATTGGTTTGCAGGTCTCTGATTGGCTGGTCATGGTCATGTTTGTTTCCTGTGTAGCCTAACACACCATGCAGAAGTAGCCCAAGATCACATGATCATGACCTGCCAATCAGTAACTTACAAATCTCTCCCCCCCCCCCCCCCCCACACACACACACTAAACTGATCACAGATCCATAGAGTAAAGTGCCCATTTCTGATTATAAAGGTGAACAGTTATGTTAGTCCTCAGGGCTGATGCATTCAGCTGTAATAAGAATGGATATCTACACAGCACATGCCTTCAGTGAAGTGTGTGAAAGAACGCGTGAAAGCCCCAGCCGTACTGTATTTTGCACTGGTAATTGGCGGCACCCCCAGCATACTTCTAGGCAGGGTTCACTCGTATTGCAAAAATAATGATAATTCGCATGAGTTTTTGTCGTTAAAATTAGTTTTCATGTGCAAATGATGGGTGGTTTTTTTTTTTTTTGGGGGGGGGGGGTTACTAAGCTAATGAAATTAATGGGAATTTGCATGCGATATGCAAACGTATGCTTCAAAATGTACAACTGTTGCACACATTCGAATAAGCAAATGCAATTTCATGAATTTTATCCGATTCAAGTTCTTTAAAGAGAGACTGTAACCTAGAATTGAACTTCATCCCAATCAGTAGCTGATACCCTCTTTTACATGAGAAATCTATTCCTTTTCACAAACAGACCATCAGGGGGCGCTGTATGGCTGATATTGTGGTGAAACCCCTCCCACAGTGTGATGTCAGTACCTCAGTGCTGTGAGTAACTGAAATCACACTGTGGGAGCCTTCTTGCATTGTGGGAAAACAAGAGCTGTTTCCAACGGCCAAAAAAGCAAGCAGCATCTTCTTCCACTGACATCACCTGCCAGCAGTAAAAACGTCATCTTGTGATAAGTGTCTGAATGTAAATCAGGGAGAGAAGAGATTTTACAATGTACAAACACTGACTAAATCATTAATACATAATTATTGTAAAAATGAAGCACTTTTTTTTTTATTACATTATTTTCACTGGAGTTCCTCTTTAACCTCCTGGGTGATAATCCCGAGCTAAGCTCGGGGTATGTCGCGCAGGAGGATTTCTCAGGCCCCAGTGGGCCGATTTGCATAATTTTTTGTTTGTTACACGCAGCTAGCACTTTGCTAGCTGCGTGTAACCTCCGATCGCCGCCGCTCCCCGCCGTGCCGGGCAGCCCCCCCCCCTAGACCCCTTGCGCAGCCTGGCCAATCAGTGCCAGGCAGCACTGAGGGGTGGATCGGGACTCCCTCTGACGTCACGACGTCGATGATGATAGCTACATGATTTAAAAAAAAAAAAAAAAGTGCTGCGCCCCCTCCTGGGCGATGTAATTGTATCGCCCAGAGGGTTAAGAGAAGTGATTGGGGCAGGAAGTGGAGGGAATGGGAGTGTGATAGGAGGGACTAGCACCATAAGCCTGCCTCTTCCTGTCTGAAAAATTTTACATTCTCAGAAAGAAGCGTTCCAGCACTATACTTGACTATTAGATACATAAAATCACAGAAAACTGTGGTAGCAAATAGTTGCTGTGGGTGAAGAGTAATGTTTTGCCGGGAGTAAAGATTTTAAACCGCTTTGTTTAAAATATCACTATATTCTACAAGAGACATTACTATTAAAATGTAGTATGGTGTGTGTAGCACAGAGGCGCTTGGCATAGTACCCGACCTGTTTTTGTATATGCTCCATCTCATTGCCTGAAGAAGCGGGTCACTTCCGGCGAAACGCGTTGTATTTTACTGAAGTATGTAAATAAATTGTTTTGCTGAAAATGGATTGGCATTTTCTGGTGTCTGCCCGGAGGAGGTAAGTCCACCACTACCTCCTCCTTTTAAATGTTTTAGATCTTTTATATCCTTCTGGCGCCTCTGTATCCAATAATGTTCAGTAAGATTGCGCTCTCAGTATAAATTTCATACATCCACCTCTCCCCCCTTCATGGACTCACTCACCAGATGTTGCGGTCTATTAGGAGACCAAGCAGCGCTTTCGGGGTGTATGGCCCCCCCGTTGCCTCACGATCTCACTGGTTCCACTCCTCAATAGATGCAGACTATCCCAGTCCGTGTTGAGTAAGGTCCTTGGGGTGTAGAGTATGTACTACATTATACATATCCACCCTTGGTGGAGGGGTGACACACCCTTTTTTTCCCTTGATCTACAGAAAGCGACTTCTTAATCCTGAGTGGGGACAGGTCTAATCTCCCCACCTGCCTTTACAGCCTTTGTGGTAACCCTGACTTGTGAGTATACTGCACATATTCTTTCCACACACCTTCATTTACCAGTGCATACTACACTATATTGGGTTCTCGGTGCCCCTCTTGTGTTTGTTATTACTGTTAAAATACACACCAGGGGTGACGGTGGCGATCACTCTCTCCTTATTCTCCTGAGTTTTGGTCCCGCAAAGTGAAAAACGCACTACAACTGACAGTTCATGCGAGTCAATGACTTCCATCACATCTAATGTGTTTTTTTCTGTATGTTAGCATTTTTATACTAAACATATTTAACATCTGCAGGATGTAACACTAAGGAACCCACACTGTATTAGGCTCCCTGCACACGATTCCGATTTTTAATTGGTTTTTACATCCGATTCCGATTTTTTATTGTTACTGCATGCTGCGTTTTTTTCTCCGTTTTTCTGCATTCAGGGAAAATTGGAATTGCAAGTCGGAATCGGAATCGCAAAAAGGATCTGGGTGGACATACATGGTACAATTTTTCCTTTTTTTCCGATTAGATCATTTAGTTAGATTACTCCGTTAGATCGAATATAAAGATTTTTCCAGCATGTCCGATCTGATTTTTCTCCCCAAAAAAAAACCGGGATAATCGTTTGACTTTCTTGATCGAAAAAAAAAATTATTTTCAACCATTATGCACGCGAACAGTTTCCACCCTTCGCGTGTAAAGTTTTATCGCACGAACGCCGTTACGCTTTGCGCGCTAAGTGCGGAATGCCACTGAAAGCTATGGCGCTTCACGCAATCATTAGATGGAGTTTGGCAATAAAATCAGCAATGGTGCTTACATTAACATGTAAGTTAATATAATACGGCGTGTGCAAAGTTTAAAGCGCGTCACTTAATATACTGTATACAGTAATAATTCATTATCTACATACCGTTCGTGTGATCTGCAGTAACTTCACGTGATAAGAATACTTAGCACGCGATAACTATACTTTGCGAGTGAAGCGTAACGCCGTTCGCGCAAAGTCATACTTTTACGCGCGTGAACCATTGCGCGCATGATATCACGTGCAAAGTGGCTTATCACTGTCGTGCTAAGTGTTAGCACACTTTAGTGAATTAAGCCGAATGTGCGTTTCCATGCCCCTTTTCCGCCACGTGTATAGCATGCGGTACCCAAGAACCTCTGACACTCCGACTTATGCGCTGTGCAGTGATATTGCACTCCTGTGGGCATTACTGGTCAAAGCGCAACGGTGACCCATTCAATGTAGTGAATGGGAAAAGCAGATCTACAGACAGAAACAGAGGGTGTGCGATCGTGTGCGCTGCATTCCAAATGCATGGCCATCTGCATTTCATATTGTGAATGAGGCCTGAAGTCTGTACTGGGAGAGTGGATCTACACTGTCTGAGCTTATCTCTGCCACAACTATCCGATGTTCTAATAGGGCCACATGAGAAGGCGCTGCCAGCCAGGGGGATGGGAACACACAAAGGCACAAAGACTGCACAAAGAAAATCAATGGCAGGACATCACATATTGTATTAAGACAGTCCAAGGCAGAGTTCATAATATGTGCATTGCATAATGACCACGTTAGAACGATGTTATTTATATGGCATACATTGCTATTATCTAGAAAAGCACAGTGAGGGCTGGAACCCACAAGGGTGATTTTCAGAGCATTTTTGGAGCATCTGAAAACGCTAGCGTTTTGTAAAAACGCTCAGCTACTGTTAATGGATGGGGCAACTTCAACTGGAGCGATTGCGATTCAGAAAATCACAAGCGCAGGCCATGCAGCATTTTGTTAGCGTTTGTGCTACAAAGTATATCATCGCTGGCGTAATCGTTCAGCAAAACTTGCGCGGAGCGAATTTGCTAGCGTTTTCAAGTTACTGCACACTGTAACAAATATTAAAATTAATTGAAAGGACCAATCAGACTTTAAAACGCTAATCGCTACACAACTGCTGGCAAATTGATACACTTTTTAAAATAGCTCCCTAAAACGCTCATTACACCGCTTACAAACTGCTCATACAAAATGCTAGCGCTTGCGATTAGCTATTGCGTTTTGCAGTGGGTTCCAGGCCTGAGGCTGGATTCACTGTGGCCAGTTGCATGAAGCTTGTGTTAAAAAGTGTGTGAACTACAATGGAGGCTAGACATTTACACTTAAAGGCAAAGCCTGCATGCAAGTTTGAATAACGCGATCCGTTACAACGATGTACTGTGAGCAGCTCCATAGAATTGTATGGGCAGTGAGTTGACATGCAGAATATCTGCAACGCGAATGATTAATGTACTTGCTTCAGGTCCCCTTTAAAAGGGAACCTAAACTGAGAAGGATATGGATTTTTCCTTGTTAAATAATACCAGTTGCCTGACTGTCCTGCTGATCCTGTGTCTCTAAGGGCCCTTTCACACCAGAGGGATTTTTCGGCGTTTTAACGCCACGGCCGAAGTTGGCGTTTTGCTAGGTAAAAGAAAGTCCATAGACTTTCATTTTACCTTTCACATCTAACTCGGCGTTTTGGAGCGTTGCGTTTCAACGCTCCCAGGAGCTTTTTCAGGGCTGTTAACAGCCGAAGTTGGCTGTTGGCGTTTCAATGATAGTCAATGGAAAACGCCAACTTCAGCGTTTTTTAAAGCCTTTTCAAAGCGTTTTACAGCTATCTTGTTCACTTATTTTTATAGAAGAAAAAAAAAAGGACGTTTTCATATGGGCTGTAAAACTCTTTCAAAAGGCTTTGAAAACACTTTGAAAACGCTATGTATCGGCGTTAAGCAAAAGGCTGACTTTCAGCCTTTTCTACCGCAGCCTCTAGTGTGAAAGAGCCCTAAAGGCTCATACACACATCAGACTATAGTCTTTGGAAAATGAAAGCTCACAGACCAATCTTACCACCCTTCATGTAGTATGAGAGCCATACTCTACACAGTCTTTCCAATGGAGCTGAACTCCACATCAGAAAAAACTCTTTGCAAGATGCTGCACACACAGATGCTGTACAGACACAAAAGATCAGTATCTGCAAAAGATCTGTTCCTGCCAAAAACCCATTCCTGCAAATTGCAATGATAGTCTATGAGATCTGCAGATCATCATACACACATGATTTAACTGACATTCATCTGCAGATCAAGCAATCATCCGCAGATCTGAAAATCCATCCTGGTGGATCTGATCTGCAGATGAATGTCAGATAAATCATGTGTGTATGATGATCTGCAGATCTCATAGACTATCATTGCAATTTGCAGGAATGGATTTTTGGCAGGAACAGATCTTTTGCAGATACTGATCTTTTGTGTCTGTACAGCATCTGTGTGTGCAGCATCTTGCAAAGATTTTTTTCTGATGTGGAGTTCAGCTCCATTGGAAAGACTGTGTAGAGTATGGCTCTCATACTACATGAAGGGTGGTAAGATTGGTCTGTGATCTTTCATTTTCCAAAGACTATAGTCTGATGTGTGTATGCACCTTAAGGCCTGGAACCCACTGAAATCAGCAAACGCAAAACGCAACCGCTAGCGTTTTGTCTGAGCGGTTTGCAAGCGGATTCATGCGCGTTTTTGGTCGTGTTTTGCAACATTGTATTTTTTTGCCCAGCGGGTGCGTAGCGTTTTGCGTTTTGCGTTTTTATCCTGATTGGTCCTGTGAATTATTTTTAATTTTGTTACAGTGTGCTGAACCGCAAAACGCTAGCAAAACCGCTCAGTTTAGGTTTTGCTGAGCGTTTCTGCTAGCGTTTCAATACTTTACATTGAAGCGCTAACGCTCCCAAAATGCTGCAGGTCCTGCGTTTGCGTTTCTGGGAAACGCAAACGCTCCTGTGGAAGTTGCCCCATCCATTAACATTAGCCCAGCGTTTTTGCAAACTGCTAGCATATCGCAGTGCTGCCAAAACGCTGCCAAAAGCGCTCCTGTGGGTTCCAGCCCTAATACTTTTAGCCACAGCCCATCAACAAGCATGCAGATCAGGTGCTCTGACTCAAGTCAGACTGGATTAGCTGCATGCTTGTTTCAGGTGTGTGATTCAGCCACTACTGCAGCCACAGAGATCAGCAACTGGTATTGTTTAAAAGGAAAGATCCATATCCCTCTCAGCTTAGGTTCCCTTTAAGTGTGTTTGGCTATCATGATCTGTTACAACGCAGAGATGTGAACATGACCATGCACCTGTATGGGCAGCGAGTTCACATAACATCTATGGGTCCTTTCACGCTGCATCAGTTGCTGTCAGTTATAATTGAACTGATAACTGATGTGCAGCCCAGGAGAAGGTAATGTTCATGCTTCCCTATGAGTCAGTTCACATTATATGCATTTTAACTGAAAGCTTTTTCACAATGCACTGCTGTGGAATAACCAATCAGTTAATAAAACGCATCAGTTTCTTAGCGTACAGTCTGAAAAAGGTCCACACAATGGATATGCAGCATGGGCAGGTGCGCGAGTGTGGTGGTGACAGACCTAGAGCTCGTTCTTAAACGGGCTTAGGTCACTAGTATAAATTTGCCTCCTGTGTTTCCCATGGCAACCAGATGCTATTTTACAATCTCCCACACAGCCCTGGGAGAAGAAAGGACTTGGTTTCTATTGGCAACAGACAATTCAAATGTTTTTGAATTAAGCCTGTTGCAAGTAGCGACCAAGTCCTTCCTTCTCCTAGGGCTCTAGTAGCATCCGGTTGCCATGGGCAACACAGGAAGTACCTCTTAAGAGGCATTTTGGGGAGTATTTGAAACTATACCTTAAAACTGATTTAATTTCTATTCCTAAACTGCTTCTGAAGGACCTCACCAATGACTAGTTATTTCACCTCCACACCCCATCTACAAAATGTAAAAGTCAGTTTAGACTTCACAGTAAGTTTTATATGGGTGCCTGCTTGCATGCCTTCACATGGCCACATCATTGCCCTCATTTGGGTGTGTCTGAATGCCAAGTGGATCTAATCCTGTAAGTGTAGTAGTGGGACTCTGCACACCCTTGAGTGACGAAATGGGCAGTTGTAGCGGCAGTGGAAAAAAGCAGAAATATGGTGCCACGTGATCAAGCCTAATCAATCATCAGACTATCCAGCAAGCACGCCAAAGATGAAAAAAAAAATATTTTAATGCTCAATACCCTTAAAGAGGAACTTCAGCCTACACAAACATACTGTCATCAAGTTATATTAGTTATGTTAATTAAAATAGATAGTATAATCTCTTACCCACCCTGTTTTAAGGCTTCTTGCACACAGGGACGTTACAGGCGCACGTTAGTGCAGCCTGTAACGCTCCCCTAACGCACAGCAATGTAACACAAGTGGGCTGTTCACACTGCCCACATTGCGTTACATTGTAGCGCAGCAAAGTGCTGCATGCTGTGCGTTCACCGCGGCGGCTAAGTCATGTTGGGGAGGAGGGGAGAGCGGCCGGGCACATGGCTAATTAATATTCACTGCACTCAGTGACGTGCAGTGTTTACTTCCTGGAGCGGCCGCTCTGTGCGGCGATTGGCCGGGCGGGACCACGTGATGCCCCATGCTTCCAAGAGTGCGCATCACGGCATCACGGACGCCAGAGTGAGCTGCACAACGCGGCTCACTCTGGCGTCCACATCGAAGAGCACCAGGCCTTGTGTTAGGTGCACGTTATGTGCCCTATAACGTCCCCTAAACGCAACGTCCTGGTGTGTAAGTAGCCTAAAAGAACAGGCAAAGACCTTTTGACTATTCTATTATCATCAACCTATATCTATAAAGACATAGAAAATGTTATGACATTATCCATCTCCTCTGATAATCTGTTTTAGACATATACTTCATTATCGTGTAGTTCTGTCGCTGTTTTTTATTGTTACCAAATATCAATAAAAATTTACAAATGAAAAAAAAAAAAAAAGAACAGGCAAAGGTTTGTGAATACTGACTAAAAGGAAAGGAGTTTAGATGGCTGACAGACTACTATAATCCATCAATCAAAACTCCATCCGACACTGGAACAGGAAATTAAATTTGCTTACTGGGCAAGCACGGTAAACTAAGATGAAGAGTGTAAAAAAAACTATTCACATGTTTGTGTAATGCAAATTTAGATTTGCTTAGAGACATTCTGTATAAAAAATATATGCAGGTAGTCCCCGGTTAATGAACAAGAAAGGGACTGTAGATTGGTTCTTAACCTGAATCTGATCTTAAGTCGGAACGCTGTGCCATCTCTGTCCCCTGTACCTCCGCTGTGCACCCCTAGGCCTCCAGTGTCCCCCTCTGTCACCTCTACCCTCTGTATGTATACAAGTTTAAAGAGACTCTGTAACACATTTTTCAGCCTTAGTTCTTCTATCCTATAAGTTCCTATGCCTGTTCTAATGTGCTCTGGCTTACTGCAGCCTTTCCTAATTGCACTGTCTCTGTAATAAATCTTATCTCCTTTCCTCTGTCCTGTCTGTCTGGCTAAGGCTTGAATGTGTGGAATGTGCAGGGCTGCTTGTGATTGGATAGAAGCGATACACACCCTCTGCAGGCCCCCTGCACATTCTGTATGACTCACACACTCTGTTTATGTGAGCCTATCACAAGCTGGTTAGTTTGTTTGTAAACACTGCCTAAAACTGTTAATTACAAGCCAAGATTGCAGCAGAGAGTGGCAGAAACAGCACGGAGGGCCCAGTAGAAAATAAGGAATAGAATGGTATGCTTTTTAGTGTAAGAATATTAGAGTACAGATTCTCTTTAAAAGCCATTTTTTCTTTGAATTTTTTACAATCAATTTTCTCAAAAACTACAAGTTCAATTTGAAAAAAAAATGTTTTTGACTTGTTCCCATGGAAACACAGAATCCATGCCATTCGTATCGGCGGGTCTTTCGTACGTCGGGGACTACCTGTATAAAGGTCTACTACTACTGTAGGGCTTTAGGTCCCATTGCCGGGAAATGGAACCTTTTAAAGGGAACCTAAACTGAGGAGAATATGGATGTTTCCTTTTAAACAATACCAGTTGCCTGGCAGTCCTGCTGATCTCTATGACTGCAGTAGTGGCTGTATCACATACCTGAGACAAGCATGCAGCTAATCGAGTCTGCCTTCAGTCAGAGTACCTTATCTGCATGCTTGTTCAGGGGCTGTGGCTAAAAGTATTAGAGACACAGGATGAACAGGAGAGTCAGGCAACTGGCATTATTGTAAAAGGAAAAATCCATATCCTTCTCAGTTTAGGTTCCCTTTAACATATAGTAGAGAACAGTAAAGATTAGTAAACAGAAGCAGGGCTGTGGAGTCGGTCCAAAAATCCACCGACTCCGACTCCTCAGTTTAGGATTCCACCGACTCCGACTCCGACTCCTCGACTCCGACTCCTCTAATTTGCATATTACTATTATTTTGTTGATTAAAAGTATGTAACATGAAATTCGTCTCTTAACTGCCAACGCTTAGGAATTTTACAAGACAACTGAAGTGAGAAGGATATGTAGACTACTATATTTATTCCCTTTAGACTAAAACTAGTCCTTGGTAAGAGTACTTGTAAAAGGTACAAACCGGAACAAAGAACATCTATCAGGCCCTAGGCAATGTAAGTGTGGGTACATGTAAGAATGATGTGCAGGTACTCTGCAGGGGAATGAGGAGATTGTAAACAGACAACACCTCTGTGTTCAATGTGCACAGCATTCTCAGTGGATTCCCTGCAGCTCTGTGGGGAGTGCATATGTAGAGTATAGTACTACTGTGTAACAAAGTAAACCTGAGACAGATGAAATTAAAGTTTTATACATACCTGGGGCTTCCTCCAGCCGCCTTCAGGATAATCAGTCCCTCGTTGTCCTCCTCCACCACCTGGATATTCTACTATGAGTCCAGGTACTTGAGCCAGTCGGGCGTAGTGCGCATGCACACACTTCGCCGCCAGGAGCATACTACACCTGTGCAGCACTATTGTGCAGGTGCAGAATGTTCCTGGCTGTGGGAGCGGCATGCGGCCGGACAGCGCTGACTGGCTGAATTACCAGGACTCATAGCAGAAGATCCGGGTGGTGGAGGACAGCGAGGGACTGATTAGCCTGAAGGCGGCTGGAGGAAGCCCCAGGTATGTATAAAACTTTACTTTTCATCCGTCTCAGGTACCCTTTAATTTGTAGTCACCAAACCAAATTTTAACAACATATCAAATTATTTGATTTCATCAGCAAAGGGAGTGCATACATTTGCATAAATCAGCATCAGTGCAGAATTATTTCCATCTCATTGATCATCTCTATTAGTGACACAGCTACACATCAGGCTTTATTCTTACAGCATAGATGTTATTTAGTATATATAAGAGATTCCTGTGTACACAGCATATATACAGTCACAATCAGATATGTATATCTGACCTTAAAAATACGGGGACTGCTTTATTGGAGCAGCACAAGTAACTAATTTTGATTGGTTTATTTCATTTTTGTGAACTAAGCACAGCTATTACTGTATATATACCGTATATATACATTATTTTTAATGACTATTATCTGAGAAATAGAACATTTTATCATATTTTCTATTTTAATTACAGTTACAAATTCATTAGGAGTCGGAGTCGGTGCATTTTTTCCCGACTCCGACTCCAGGCACCCAAAATTGCCCGACTCCACGACTCCGACTCCACGACTCCGACTCCACAGCCCTGAACAGAAGGAAGCTTTATGTAGTGAGAGGAGGTTTATGGAGACAGAAGATGTAATCCGGTTCATTTATAACAATTTCCAGCAGGAGTTCCACAGCTGCCGTAATATAATCTGCAGTCTGGGATATATTCAGCTTCAGTCTCACTGGTTACCAAGAGAACAAGACAGATAATGACTGTTTACAGGGTGTGCTATCTTCCTGCCTAATATAAAAGTAGACCTTGCAGAAAGGTGGACTCTCTTTTAAAGGAACTCCTGATCTGCTACTCCAGGTTTGTGAGTTGCGGGGGGGATGGGGGCTAGCGGCCGTGGCTTCGTGCCCCTTTTTACTAGTTATAAATAATTTTACTCAGTTCAGGTTCACTTTCAACACATAATGTACCTGCAAATTAATATTACATACATACTTCGCCATCAGTTCCTCTAAGACGCTCATCATTTTCTTCTTACAATTCCTTCCATTTCTGACAAGATTTTGTTAGAACTGAAATATATCAGTTGATGTCAGTTATATATCAGTTGCTGTCAGTTGTAACTGAAAGGACAACTGATAAGAAACGTAATGTTCATGTTTCCCTATGGCTCAAGTGGGCAATATTACAGTTTAAGGCCTGGAACCCACTGAAATACGCAAACGCAAAACGCAACCGCTAGCGTTTTGTCTGAGCGGTTTGCAAGCGGATTCATGCGCGTTTTGGGTTGTGTTTTGCAACATTGTATTTTTTTCCCCAGCGGGTGCCTAGCGTTTTGCGTTTTGCGTTTTTATCCTGATTGGTCCTGTGAATTATTTTTCATTTTGTTACAGTGTGCTGAACCGCAAAACGCTAGCAGAACCGCTCAGTTTAGGTTTTGCTGAGCGTTTCTGCTAGCGTTTCAATACTTTACATTGAAGCGCTAACGCTCCCAAAATGCTGCATGTCCTGCGTTTGCGTTTCTGGGAAACGCAAACGCTCCTGTGGAAGTTGCCCCATCCATTAACATCAGCTGAGCGTTTTGGCAAAACGCTAGCGTATCGCAGCGCTGCCAAAATGCTCAAAAAAACGCTCTTGTGGGTTCCAGCCCTAACAGTGTGTTGACCAGGAAGTGGTTATGGGGTAATGGCCATTTTCAAAATGGAGGATGGAGAATTCCATTGATCACAGTGGACAAACAGGACGGAGGAGAGGAGAAAGAGATTGATGAGTAGACTACACGGGAGGTAACTATGATGTGTGTATGTTTATTTTGATTTTTAATTTTCAGTTCAGGTTTGCTGTAACGTCCGAGTTTTCAGAACAACCGAGGGTTCCTTCTTTGAGACAGAACAGTCAATGCAAAACACACAGAAATCAAACTATCACGACAACCCACACTTGCACACCAGCCATGGTGCCGAACATCTGACTGCTCCGTATGGTGTGCGAGGGTGGCCTTGAAAATGGAACCCTCCATAATTCCGAAAAGTTGGATATTAAAGGGCATGTTCTCATTTACATGGAGTGCTAATTGTTGACTTTTTCCCAGGAAGTTGCATTATTGGTTGACGTTAATTTACTGAATGATGTATAGGATCAAACCACCACCTATGGACCTCCCTCCATGAAGACTAAACTGCTCCTCCTACTTATAGCAGGGAGTCCTGCGTCTGGAATCTGACGTATACCCTCGGCCACGCCTCCCTCCTAAGGACCACATACAGAGATTTTTAGAAGCAATATCTGGCTCATACATCACTAGCACAGCTGCTGCTATGCCATCCAGCGAACTTGCTGGTAATTACATCACACAATTTTGTCATTTCTGTCCCCTGCCTCACAGGATATGGGAAGCAGGTCACGCACTTCCACATTGATGTTCACAAAGCATGAGCATAGCCACTTAGCAACCACCTAGCTTTTATTTTTTTATTTTAACCACTAAGGCTACTTACACACAAAGATGTTGCGTTAGGTGCTACGTTAAGGTCGCATAACGTGCACCTAACGCAAGGCCTGGTGCTCTTCGATGTGGACGTCAGAGTGAGCCGCGTTGTGCAGCTCACTCTGGCGTCCGTGATGCCGTGATGCGCACTCTTGGACGCATGCGGCATCACGTGGTCCCGCCGGCCAATCGCCGCACAGAGCGGCCGCACCAGGAAGTAAACACTGCACGTCACAACGTGCAGTGAATATTAATTAGCCATGTGCCTGGCCGCTCTCCGCTCCTTCCTAGCATGACTGCGCATGTGCAAACAGTCTAACGCGGCTTAAGCCGCTGTAACATGCTGCACTTTCGGCAGAGCGTGCAGCGTTACATGTAACGCAACGTGGGCAGTGTGAACAGCCCACTTGTGTTACATTGCTGTACCTTGGGGGAGCGTTACAGGCGCACTAACGTGCGCCTGTAACGTCTTAGTGTGTAAGCAGCCTCAAAGTTTACTTCATGCATTAAAAGAACAGGTGTATGCATCACATTCAGAGCTCATAACCACCGCCAAAACCAAAGACTGATGTTAGCATTTTTCGTCTCCATGGAAATGTGGTGTACTGGTCATAACATATCCTAGTGTTTGAAATAATTGCTACAAGCAGTGTGCAAAATCTACTGGCTGTTAGGCCTGGTGCACACCAAAACCCGCTAGCAGATCCGCAAAATGCTAGCAGATTTTGAAACGCTTTTTCTTATTTTTCTGTAGCGTTTCACCTAGCATTTTGCGGTTTTGGGAAGCGTTTTTGGTGTAGTAGATTTCATGTATTGTTACAGTAAAGCTGTTACTGAACAGCTTCTGTAACAAAAACGCCTGAAAAACCTGAACTGCCGTTTTTCAGAGCGGTTTGCGTTTTTCCTATACTTAACATTGGAGGCAGAAACGCCTCCGCAATACAAAATCTGCAGCAGCCCGGGAGTATGCGTTTCTGCTAAACGCCTCCCGCCCTGGTGTGCACCAGCCCATTAAGATACATTACCCAAGCGGATCCACATCCGCAAGCGGATCGCAAAACGCTGCCGAACCGCTCTGGTGTGCACTAGGCCATACTGAGGAGACTAAGGACAGAAATACTATGGACAAAACTTCCAAACAAAATTACATCTTGTGTAGCCAAGGAGATTTCTCATATCAGTGGAAAATTCCCAGGCCTCTGCCAGCATAAAAATTAGGGCTCAGCACCGATTTCCGTGGAATTAGGCATAGCATTGCAAGTCTGCCCCTAAAAGAGGAGCTGTCAGCAATCTATCTCAGAAAAAAAACACATATACAGTATAAGTAGATAAATACTTGCTCTACTTACATAACATATGTATTGTATACGTTTTGATTTTACTGATTTTTCTACAGTAAAAAAAAAAAAAAAAAAAAAAAAAAAGAGAGAGAGAGAGAAAATCCTTCTTAGCGTTTCCCATTTTTACTGTGGCTATTTTGAAGCCAATCCTGATGTCATTTCCTCCCTTACTCTCCTCTGCCTGATTTGCCCGCCCTTCACGGGCATTGCATTGTCTCAGCATGAGAAATATTGGCCAATCAGAGAGGAACAGAGGTGTGGGAGGGGAAAACAAGAGGGAAAGAGGCTTCAGCCAATCAGGCTGCATTAGTTAAGTCTGAGGGGAAAGTAGAGAAACAAAAAAGGACAACCCAGCATGCCCTGCAACTTCCTTTGTGCATACCAAATTTTGTGCGTACCAAATAAGAGTCATGTAAACTAAGGGGTGATCATTTATCAAAAAGAAAAGTAATAGTGTTTTTAACTTTTGGATTGACTGGTTAGCATCCTTATTACTGGTTTACCAGATAAAAATAATAAATTGATCTTTGAATTTATGCCCGACAGTCAGGCCTGGAACCAACTGAAATCAGCAAACGCAACCGCTAGCGTTTTGTCTGAGCAGTTTGCTAGCGGATTCATGCGCGTTTTTGGTCATGTTTTGCAACATTGTATTTTTTTGCCCAGCGGGTGCGTAGCGTTTTGCGTTTTTATCCTGATTGGTCCTGTGAATTATTTTTAATTTTGTTACAGTGTGCTGAACCGCAAAACGCTAGCAGAACCGCTCAGTTTAGGTTTTGCTGAGCGTTTCTGCTAGCGTTTCAGTACTTTACATCGAAGCGCTAACGCTCCCAAAATGCTGCAGGTCCTGCGTTTGCGTTTCTGGGAAACGCAAACGCTCCTGTGGAAGTTGCCCCATCCATTAACATTAGCCCAGCTAATGGGGGTCACCAAGCGATCAATATAGAAGGGCCAGCGTCTCTGCAGACGTCTGGAAACAGTATTGGACTAGATTAACAAGACAAATGGCCCTCCATTTCATGCCTTAAACAAAAGAACAGCAAAACAGAATAGTGCTTACTTAGGACAAATCTTCAAGAAATCTATACAATGCATTTATAAAAAGAAAAAAATTCACTGACGTCTGAACCCATAACTTTGTTTCCCAAAGATGGTTATTGATTTAAAGAAAAACTGAAGCCACCTAAAAAAAAAATAATAAAAAAAATAAATAAATTAGACTGGTAGATCCTTGAGCTCACTGCTGCTGCCCAGGACCCTTGTCTTCTTTTGGCCGCAATCCCATCAGAGTATGAGCTTCTTGATACTGGTCAGGAGCGAGTATGGTTCGAGCATGCTCAGTAGAATGAAATGGAAAGGAAATGGTCATGCACAAGGGGCTTTGTTCTACTGGGCATGTGCGGCCCATACTTGTGCATGCCCTTGCAGCTCATACTTGGAAAGGAATGTGGCCACGAGGGATATTTGACAAGCTCTTGTTGAATATACTTAGAAAGACCCTGTGCTGGCACTGTGGGGTTTAAGAGGATCGGGAAAGACTTAGGAATAACCAAAGGCTATTTTTAATCTTTATTCCAGGTACACTTTAAATGTATGTACATTGGGATGTAAGCAGTGGACCTCAACTTTTATGACCAGTCAGAACCAAATGAGTGATGCTGAGGAATACCTACACCCGCTTCTACAGACAGACATATAGGAGATGATAGCGGCCCAGATGTGATAACCTCAGATTAATTTGAAAAAAGGGAGTCAACCATGAAATACTGAACAAGGCACCAATGAATCAGAATTCAGCACAAATCTTAGCTACAACTGACCCAATCGCTGTTTCCACCAGCACTGCACTGCTGGATGCAATAGGACAATAGGAGGCTGTCTATCCCCTCCTCTCCCATCATAATATATGCAGACACCCCCCAATAACACTATAAATCAATAAAAATGTCCAAGATTGATCAGAAGTTTCTTGATCAGCAGGGTAAGGGGGAGGCCTGGCCTCACCAAAGTCAAACATGAACTAGAAGATAAAGACTCCTTTGAAGTTATCCCTTAGGTAGGTAATTTAAAGCGGACCCAAACCAAACTTTTTTTAATTCAAAATATTTAGTTGCACCACTCTGACACATACAAAGATAAATAAACACTCCATCAAGCCTATGAGCATTTCAGTGCATGCTTTTCACCCTTCTCTTTTCACAACTAGGGTTATACAGGTGGCAGCCATTACTTCTGAGCTTAGTAGGAGGTTTTAGATCATGGGTGTGTTTGTCATCAGCTACCCTCCCTCACAGGTGCGCCGTCTATGTAAAATCTCACACAAGCTGAGATCACCTCCCCCTGTGACATCATCAGTAGCAGCCTGTGTTTTGTTTTTTATCTCCTCCACCAGTCTGCCGGATTCTGTCCCGGCAACATGAAAGGAAGGGAGGGGTTCCTCCAATAAATGTAAAATATTTTATATTTGTCATCATGCAGCTGAAGAAAGGCTGCTATTTATTATTATAATTTAGAAAATAGATTTTATTTCTGAAATCTTGTATTTTTAATTTGGGTCCACTTTAAGCAGTCCCCCGCACTAAATACATCTTGTTATTAGAGAAAAAGAACCGCAGACCAACAGATGGATAGAGACATATAAACTAACACATATTAAAACCTCTGACAGGTGAAGTGAATAACAATAATTATCTTGTTAAAGTAGCACCTGTCAAAGAGTAAATGAGGGGGATATATTAAGAATCAGGTGGACAACCAGTCCAAAGATGATGTACAAAAAGAAGGATGTGTGGCCAGCTTCATCCCATAAGATTGAAAGTGGGACTGTAGGGAAAATAACAGTTAATAAAATTGCTTATTTTTTACAATATTCGTTTATAGATTATTTAGTCAGTGCTGTGGTGACATCTTTAGTTCTGCCAGGTGATCTGTACAGAATGTTTATTTACTGAGACTTCTATGCACAGAGGGAGATACTGGTTGCTTGGCAGTTGAAAAAAGCAGTTATTTCCCACGATGCAATGAGGTTCACAGACCGCAAACTGTCAGCCTCATGACATCACACCCTGATGATCTATTTGAGAAAAGGAATAGATTTCTCATGGGAAAGGAGGTATCAGCTACTGATTGGGATAAAGTTCAATCCTTGGTTGAAGTTCCTCTTTATAGAGGAACTCCAATGAAAATAATGTAATAAAAAAAAAAGTGCTTTATTTTTACAATAATAATGTATAAATGGTTTGGTCAGTGTTTGCCCATTGTAAAAGCTTTCCTCTCCCCGATTTACATTCTGGCATTTATCACATGGTGACATGTTTACTGCTGGCAGGTGATGTCAGTTGAAGGAGATGCTGCTTGATTTTTTTGGCAGTTGGAAACAGCTGTAAACCGTTATTTCCCACAATGCAACGAGGTTCACAGACAGGAAACTGCTAGGACCATGGTCCTCACAGTTTCCTGTGGGAGGGGTTTCACCACAATATCAGCCATACAGCGCTCCCTGATGGTCTGTTTGTGAAAAGGAATAGATTTCTCATGTAAAAGGGGGTATCAGCTACTGATTGGGATGAAGTTCAATTCTTGGTCACGGTAGGACAACTGACTTGAGAGGGATATGGAGGCTGCCATGTTGGTTTCCTTTTAAACGATGCACATTGGCTGGATGTCCTGCTGATCCTCTGCCTCTAATACTTTTAGTCATAGACCGCCAACAAGCATACAGATAAGATGTTTGGCTTAAATGTCACGGCTTTTGACACATGCTTGTTTCAGGTGTGTGATTCAGACAGTATTGATGCCTAAAAGTTCAGCAGGGCTGCCAGGCAACCAGTATGGTTTAAAAGGTAATGCATACAGCATCCTCCACGTCCCTCTCACTTCAGTTGTCCTTTAAGCTGGCCATGCACAGCAGCAATACTGAGCAATCCTCAAGACAGGTTAAAACAAACATTTCTCTTCCTCGCATTTGTGCCAGATTGATTGAAGGCAGATATTGCTACGTGTGTGGTCAGCCTGGCAATCCGAACAGCCCTAATGAATAATTTTCCAGTGTATTCAATCAATCAATCACCCTGTAATGCAAACTGATCCTATTTTTATGGATTACGAGAACCTTATGTGAGCCCACACGCATTTAAGACTTTAAACTAAAGAGATTGCACAATGCGCTCGCCACGTGTTTTTAGGAGTAACCGCGTGCAGCTGTTACCTATAGCAGCCACAATGCCCAATATCATGGAACTAATCTGGTTGCTAAGAGGTGTGACACTTTGCACTGGTTGCTAAGGGCTACTGTCCCCGGTTTACACAAACCAACATCATAGTTATCGTACATTGATCAAAATAACAGCTCACATACATGACACTGCATGTTACATATATACATTGATAGGAACAGTCACAAAAATGACAGTCATTGTGCATGTCTGTAGCACCAGACTGATATCAGAGATTGCCAAGCATATCTATTTCCTAGAACAGTAGCAGAGTCCAGCTACGATTCTATCACGCCAATGCGAAAGCACGATGTCTACAATAAAAATAAACCCAGTTAAATATAGCTACCTCAGCACCCAAAATAACGTTTCATGTTAAAAACGCTGTCTTATAAGATTATAATGAAAAGCATTATGCACAAGGAAAATGGGAGATCTACTGTGCAATCTTAACTAGACTCGCATTCCTGCAGTGGCTTATGGGAATATTCATTCAGCGCTGCTATAACAAAGAGATTTTATTGGTGTGCCCAAAACAAATCTGATGCTTTGATAGGGAGCATGTAAAAACCTGGAATTAAATGCTTTGGCTGTTGTTGTGTAACACAAAGAAGAGAGAGAGAGGGAGAGCGAAAAGGGGGAAAAATATGCATTGGCAACGCCAGGGACAAGACTGGAGACACTGGCGGCCCCTCTTGTGTATTCCTAATGGGGGAGGGAGGCAGGAACAAAAAAAAACAAAAAAAAAAAACGCTAAATGGTTTTGGAGAGTAAATTACCAACAGATGTGGTGGAGAGAGCTCTGTATACCGAGCATTTGGGGCTGGGAGAGAAACAAAAGCCAGGATTGATACAGCAAAGGGAGGGCTCAGCGCAGACTGCTGTGCGAGTGAGATAGACGAACATCTGCAAACTGGAGAGAGATTGTGCTGTAAGGGGTGTGTCCAGGCACAATATCGTGGAAAAAAAATACAAAAAAGAAAAAAAAATGCAGCTATAAAGATACTACTGTAATTACATAAGCCAGTCACGCGTGCATGCTACTGTCTGCAACGTAATGCAAAAATTACAAAAATTGGCATCGGATTTGTGGCGGCTAAATTAAAAAAAAATGCCAACCCACCAAAGCACTGATGAACTGATAGCAAAATAGGATGGGGGGGGGGGGAATAAGATTGCTATGCATGATTAAGCAGAATGGTTTATAGCTGCCACAGCACAGTATGAAATTCCTGTACCCCACCTACCACACGGCATGGGCATGCAATGCCAACGCCCCACGCGAGCCGTGCCACTGGAGACAAATACTAGCAGAGCAGAAGTGGTCCGGCCATATGCAGCGATAGCAATACAGTATTACAGAATTATGTCATCATGCTGTGCTGAAACAAGACTTGGCTGCCGTGCATCCACCCGCATGGCAGGGAGAACAAGGATGAGCGACGCACGCTGGAATGGATGCAGGCTACCGAAATGGTACCCAAGGTTCTGATAGGATCTTCATTTCTAGGGCACATCAGAGGGATGCATAGTTGGCTGCTGGCTCCTATCCCACAGAAACCATACTCTGCACATGTACAAAGGCTATACTCAAAATAGAACTTTAATGATAAAAGGATTCCCATATCAAACCTCTAATCTACACACACTGCAAACACAGAACATGTAATGTGCAGGGGATGCAAGACGCCAGCTATTAACCCCTTCGCTGCCTGGTACAGAAAACAGACTTGCCTGTGCCACACCTCACACCAGCATGTCACAGCAGCGGCATAATCCCCTATTCGTCCCCATCCACCCCTTCGGTGCCATGGCAGGCTGCTTAGTTCTCCAGCAAGGGTTAATATGGGTCCCTAAATGACCTCTCCTTGCAAATGTTCAAGGTGGGAAGAGGGGGATGGGGGTCCAGGTGTCCCCATTCTTTGTTCTTGCCTTTCCACCAGCAAATCAAAATCGTACCATAGCAGGATATTGCAGACTGTGGCAATATGCATAAATATATCTATATATCACACACACACACATATTCTATACACCTCTCAGTTGAAGACATGGAGCAGATGCTCCTAGCTACTCTTACCCATGTGGATGGTCAATATGCTTATTATATTGGCAATATAGTGTGCAATATATAATCTGGCACACTGAGATGTGATGTAAATGAAGGTCTGCTATATGATGCATAGGATCAGGTGGCTGTACCCCTCACCCTGCATGCAGAAGATGCAGACAGGCATGCTGTAGTGTACAGGCTGCAGGTCAGCTATATGATCAGGTGGCTGTACCCCTCACCCTGCATGCAGAAGATGCAGACAGGCATGCTGTACAGGCTGCAGGTCAGCTATATATATATGATGCATATGATCAGGTGGCTGTACCCCTCACCCTGCATGCAGAAGATGCAGACAGGCATGCTGTACAGGCTGCAGGTCAGCTATATATATGATGCATATGATCAGGTGGCTGTACCCCTCACCCTGCATGCAGAAGATGCAGATAGGGTACAGGCTGCAGGTCAGCTATATGATCAGGTGGCTGTACCCCTCACCCTGCATGCAGAAGATGCAGATAGGATACAGGCTGCAGGTCAGCTATATGATCAGGTGGCTGTACCCCTCACCCTGCATGCAGAAGATGCAGATAGGGTACAAGCTGCAGACATACAGACTGGCATCTGCTCTGCCCAGCATCACACCACCCTGCATGCAGAAGATGCAGACAGGCATGCATGCTGTACAGGCTGCAGGCACACAGACCAGCCCAGCATCACACCACCCCTTTCTTCCTACACCAGCCCCAGAGAGAGAGGCATGCTTGCCCAGTACCTTGCCGGTGCAGTCCGGTGTCTCCTTGGTCCGCAGAGCCGGAGGAGCAGGGGGGAGGCGGGAGCGAGCGGCGAGAACGCGCTGGGGAGCTGTCAGGAGAGCCGGGTCACGTGGTGAAGAGGGGAGGGGGCGGCTGTCACTGGCCAGGGGGCGGGAAGAGGCGCAGCCAGGCGGATACCTGCGCGAGGAGAGATCAGTCAGCAATGCTCGTGCACGGCGCACATGGCACGCGCTCTGCCCCCTCCGCAAGGCACGCTGCGCTGCCACCGTGCACATTACCAGCCAGAAGCTTCTATAACGGTTATGCTGGATTGGCAAATCGCTATCGCTAAACTTTTGCAATCGGGGCTGCGGGGAGCTAGGTGTGCAATGACGGGCGATGCAGGCATTCTGCTGCTCATAGCTGCTACTACACATGTTACATATCAATGAGGGCAGCTGGACGCTGAGGCTGCAATAATGAAACCGAAATCGGCAACAGAATGTGATCATAGCTTGGTGTGCAAGGAGTGCAGTACCGAGAGAGCTCAACTCTGAGCACTGCTGCATTGATCATTATTTGGGTGTGCAATGGTGACAGCTGGGTACAGAGCTGGGCGCGTGATGACAACTTGGTTTGCAAATATGAAAGTTGGGTACAATGAGAAAAGTTGGGGTGTGCAATGGTGACAGCTGGGTACAGAGATGGGCATGTGGTGACATCTAGGTGTGCAATGATGACAGTTGGGTTTGCAATGGTGACAGCTCGGTACAGAGCTGGGCCTGTGATGACAGCTGGGCTGCAATGGTGACAGCTGGGTACAGAGCTGTGCCTGTGATGACAAGCTGGGGTGCAATGGTGGGTACAGAGATGGGCATGTGGTGACATCTAGGTGTGCAATGATGACAGTTGGGTGTGCAATGGTGACAGCTGGGCCTGTGATGACAGCTGGGGTGCAATGGTGACAGCTGGGTACAGAGATGGGCATGTGGTGACATCTAGGTGTCCAATGATGACAGTTGGGTTTGCAATGGTGACAGCTTGGTACAGAGCTGGGCCTGTGATGACAGCTGGGGTGCAATGGTGACAGCTGGGTACAGAGCTGTGCCTGTGATGACAAGCTGGGGTGCAATGGTGACAGATGGGTACAGAGCTGGGCCTGTGATGACAAGCTGGGGTGCAATGGTGACAGCTGGGTACAGAGATGGGCATGTGGTGACATCTAGGTGTGCAATGATGACAGTTGGGTGTCCAATGGTGACAGCTGGGTACAGAGCTGGGCCTGTGATGACAGCTGGGGTGCAATGGTAACAGCTGGGTACAGAGCTGGGCCTGTGATGACAGCTGTGGTGCAATGGTGACAGCTGGGTACAGAGATGGGCCTGTGATAAGTTGGGTGTGCAATGATGACAGTTTGGTGTGCAATGGTGACAGCTAAATACAGAGCTGGGCCTGTGATGACAGGTTAGGTGTCCAATGGTGACAGCTAGGTGTGCAATGATGACAGCTGGGTATAGAGCTGGGCCTGTGATAACAAGTTAGGTGTGCAATGATGACAGTTGGGTGTGCCATGGTGACAGCTGGATACAGAGCTGGGCGTGTGATGACAGCTAGGAGTGCAATAATGACAGTTGGATGTGCAATGGCGACAGCTGGGTACAAACCTGGGTGTATGATGACAGCTAGGTGTGCAATGATGACAGTTGGGTGTGCAATGGTGACAGCTGGGCCTGTGATGACAGCTAGGTGTGCAATGGTGACAGCAGGGGACAGAGCTGGGCGTGTGATGGCAGCAAGGTGTGCACCCAAATCTACCTCCACACCCCTGACATATACACCACTACCATGGACAAGGTCTCCTCCTGCCTATCAGCCATCTCATCCTGGATGTCCGCTAGGTTCCTGAAACTAAATCTAGACAAAACGGAATTTATGATCTTCCCACCCCGGTCATCCCTGGACCTCCCAGATGTGCAGGTCACTGTTAACCACACTTCTATTCGCCCTACCTCTCAAGCCTGCTGTCTGGGTGTCACCCTGGACTCCGCACTCTCCTTCACTCCCCACATCCAAAACCTCACAAAGTCCTGCAACTTCCACTTTCGTAACATCTGTAAGATTTGCCCTTTCCTGACCTCTCAAATAGTTTACTATGTGGTATAGGCGCTCCTCTTTGCACTCAAACTATATGGCCAAATTTTAAGTAAATGTACCAACTCCACCCTGGCAGATCGCTACGTACGCTGGGGGGTATCACCTCCCTAAAGGACAATCTTTGTGTATGCGTACAGCGCTCCTACTCTGTGACACAGATTATATACAGCTTCTGCAATATGGCAATTAAGGTTTAGTGACCGTCCCTACTTAATAGTATAGGTATTAGTTAAATGTCAATGATCCTATCACATCAATGTCCTCTATTGTTCAGATCCAGTATCTAGATTAATCCTGCACAGTCCCGGATTCACATATATCAATTCAGTTGTATAAATCCTTCATTCCACATCCCATTTGCATAACTCAGGACCACTGTACAATAATTTACTCTCACCGATGTCCAGAGGCTGACATATGTAGATATCAGCAAACGCGCTCCATTACTTATTCACACAGCAGTTTTCCTTGGCAACTTCCCCCTATATATGTCTCAAACAAACAAGGGGAAAAGGCATAGCGTAATCCTGCTTAAAACCGACTTTAAAAACAACTTCCTCCACCAGTGATGTTTGCACAATCAAAGACACCCTTCGTGTGTGTGCTATCAGCATGCACCCCACACCGCTGATACATATAGCGCTCACCAGATTGATTGGCTGACCGTCTATAGACCAGCAACTGCGTTTAGGGTGTTGTACATCAGAAGATTTCCACCAAATCAGCTATCTCCTTAAAGGGATACTGTAGGGGGGGTCGGGGGAAAATGAGCTGAACTTACCCGGGGCTTCTAATGGTCCCCCGCAGACATCCTGTGCCCGCGCAGCCACTCACCGATGCTCCGGCCCCGCCTCCAGTTCACTTCTGGAATTTCTGACTTTAAAGTCAGAAAACCACTGCGCCTGCGTTGCCGTGTCCTCGATCCCGCTGATGTCACCAAGAGCGCACAGCGCAGGCCCAGTATGGTCTGTGTCTGCGCAGTACACTCCTGGTGACATCAGCGGGAGCGAGGACACGGCAACGCAGGCGCAGTGGTTTTCTGACTTTAAAGTCAGAAATTCCAGAAGTGAACTGGAGGCGGGGCCGGAGCATCGGTGAGTGGCTGCGCCAACACAGGATGTCTGTGGGGGACCATTAGAAGCCTTGGGTCAGTTCAACTCATTTTCCCCCGACCCCCCTACAGTATCTCTTTAAGAACTCAAAAGAAAGGTTTCCATAGCATAATACCGTTTATTTTAAAAAGATAAAACACAAGATTGCACTCACAAGTATAAATTAGATATGCGCATATCGTATATGGACGTCCTCATCCGCTCTCTCTCGTCTGCGTCTCCACTGGCGCAGTGGAGACGCAGACGAGAGAGAGCGGATGAGGACGTCCATATACGATATGCGCATATCTAATTTATACTTGTGAGTGCAATCTTGTGTTTTATCTTTTTAAAATAAACGGTATTATGCTATGGAAACCTTTCTTTTGAGTTCTTAAGGAGATAGCTGATTTGGTGGAAATCTTCTGATGTACAACACCCTAAACGCAGTTGCTGGTCTATAGACGGTCAGCCAATCAATCTGGTGAGCGCTATATGTATCAGCGGTGTGGGGTGCATGCTGATAGCACACACACGAAGGGTGTCTTTGATTGTGCAAACTTTCCTGACCTCTGCCACCACCAAACTCCTCATCCATGCCCTCATTATTTCCCGCCTTGACTACTGCAATGCCCTTCTGTCTGGTCTCCCTATGACCCAAATAGCCCCACTGCAGTCCATCATGAATGCGGCAGCCAGAATTATCCCCTCCTCCCATCGCTCCACCAGGGCGGCTCCCCTCCGTGAATCCCTCCACTGGCTTCCTATCCAGTCCAAGATCAGATTCAAGATATTGTGTCTGACCTACAAATCCGTTCACAAAACCTGTCCAACCAACATTTCTGATCTTACTCAGAGATACACACCAAGCCGCTCACTCCGCTCCTCCAATGAACTTCGCCTGACTATCCCCCGCAGCACCCAGTCCCATGCACGCCTCCAAGACTTCTCAAGAGCAGCTCCAACACTATGCAACTCCCTACCTCCACCCATTAGGGCAGCCCCCTCCTTCAACACCTTCAAGAAGGCCCTCAAAACTCACCTTTTCACTCTGGCCTACCACCCCTCACAATTGCTCTAAACCCACCGCTGAACTCTGGTCCCCTACCTCTCGTGTCCCTACCTCTCCCTCTAGATTGTAAGCCTTTGGGCAGGGTCCTCCTCCTTTTGTGTCCTACCTGATCATGCACCTCCATTAATGTGCACCCATGCTATGCATTTGAGTGAACCTAACTTGCCTAATCTCCATGCTCCCATCCAGTGACTGACTAAGCATTACCTTGTACTCATACTGTGCTGTGTGATCTGGTTTTCTTATATTCCTGTATTATCATATTGCTGTTTGTCACCCCTAAATATTGTCTGTAACCTAAATTAATGTCCAGCGCTGCGTAATATGTTGGCGCTTTATAAATACAATAAATAATAATAATAATGATGACACATGGGTGTACAATGGTGACAGCTGGGTGTGCAATGAGGACAGCTGGTTACAGAGATGGGCCTGTGATAACAAGTTAGGTGTGCAATGATGACAGTTGGGTACAGAGATGGGCCTGTGATAACAAGTTAGGTGTGCAATGATGACAGCTGGGTGTGCAATGGTGACAGCTGGGTACAGAGATAGGCGTGTGATGGCAGCAAGGTGTGCAATGATGACAGTTGGGTGTACAATGGTGACAGCTGGGTGTGCAATGAGGACAGCTGGGTACAGAGATGGGCCTGTGATAAGTTAGGTGTGCAATGATGACAGTTGGGTGTGCAATGGTGACAGCTGGGTACAGAGCTGGATTTGTGATGACTAGTGTTGTCCGGATCATGAACGATTCGGATCGTTGATCAAAATCTTTTCCGTGAGTTGAATCATCCGAATCATCAAAAAGAACGATTTGGTTCACAAAGGGGGTGGAGCCAGGAGCGGCATGCCCCCCCTCTCAGCGGGCAGGGGGGTCCTGGAAGCAGAGCAGAGATGGATCGCTCAGTTGGAGGGGAGCCAGCCTTGCAGGGACAGGTAGGTGGGAGAGGGGACATGGGTGCCACTGCCAGATATGTGTAGAGCACATGTACTGGCTGTAATGTGCTGCTCATTTTAGGCTGTCTGTTCAGTAGTTGTGCGAAGTGAACAAATGGGAAACGTTTGGCTCAGAAGCACAGCTCAGTAACTTTGCAGACAGCGTGCTGGGCTGGAATGACAGGGCAGGCACTGTGATTTAAGTGCAATATGATCCTTATGATTAGGGTTGGAGGTGAGAAAAGGACACATTGGATGGGGAATGCTTTCTTTCACTGTGAGACGTTTGCAAAGTATACAGATGAACATATAGGTGAAATATATTTAAAGCATATGATTGCAACATGTGGGAAATGTGTGCAAAAAAACATTTCTGCTCTCTGCTCACCACTCTTCGTCCACCTCCTCCCTTCTCTGTCCACCATCCCCCCTTCTCTGTCTGTCCACCCCCCTTCCCTTATCTGTCCACTGCAGGGAAAGTCCTGTCCTGCTGGTCATTTCACCCCCGAATGCTTCCCTAGTAAAATGATTCGAGATTCGGATCAAAGATTCGAATCATCCGAATCATTGAAAAGATCCAGACTTCCCATCTCTAGTGATGACAGGTTAGGTGTGCAATGGTGACAGTTGCTGGATGCAGAGCTGGACTTGTGATGACAGGTTAGGTGTGCAATTTTGACAGCTGGGTACAGAGCTGGGCGTGTGATGACAGCTAGGTGTGCAATGATGACAGTTGGGTGTGCAATGGTGACAGCTGGGTACATAGCTGGGCTTGTGATGACAGCTAGGTGTGCAATGGTGACAGCTGGGGAAGAGCTAGGCATGTGATGACAGCTAGGTGAGCAATGGTGACAGCTGGGTACAGAGCTGGGCCTGTGATGACAAGTTAGGTGTGAAATTATGACAGTTGGGTGTGCAATGGTGACAGCTGGGTACAGAGCTGGGCCTGTGCGGTGACATCTAGGTGTGCAATGATGACAGTTGGGTGTGCAATGATGACAGTTGGGTGTGCAATGGTGACAGCTGGGTACAAAGCTGTGCCTGTGATGACCATTTAGGTGTGCAATGGTGACAGCTGGGTACAGAGCTGGGCCTGTGATGACAGCTAGGTGTGTATTGCTGACAGTTGGGGATGCTGTGTTTGCAGTTGACAAGAGGTGAAAGCTGAAATTGCATTGATGTGACTTGTGCACCTGCAGGTAGCAGCAGTAATACTCTCTCCTTCCCCCAGCACATGTCCAGCAACACAGTATATATAGACTATACAGATCAGTCACCTGAAGAATATGCCTCTGTGCAGAATCAATGCCAGCTCTTCAGTGCCAACAATGATGCCCCACACCATCTGCACATCAACGTCCAGCCTGTCCCTATAGAATGATATAATCCGGCTATGACCTTTCCTGTCCTGGTGAAGCTGTGCACACTGCGCCATTCCCTCTGTGCTCCTCATCCTGCTGCCACTACATACCTGCTGCCTGCCTCCATTTACACTAGAGGTGACTAAGCAAAGCCTGCTATAAGGTACACTCACTTACCCAACGTGAACGGCGGGAGGCGGAGACTACACGTGCCCGCGCACCTCTCGGACTTTGCACAGGCCCTGGAAGCTCGTCCCCCTCACTGGGGCTGGCCTAGCCCGGGACGTGACGCAGACCACACCCTCCCGGTGCTGCGCGTTCACGCTTCTGCGACCGGTTGCCATAGAGACAGGATCAGCAGCAGCAGCCTCTCTCTTCCAAGAGGCTCCATCCCTCCCCCCCTACAGTTTCCTTTGTGTGTCAAGGCTGTGTCTGAGAAACCCTCCCTTATGGGAGACCCTCTCCCAGGGTGTGATGGGGAAATACACAGCAGTCCACAGGCAATAATCCCTCAGAGGCATCGCTTGCTTACAGGGCTGATTTGCGGGCTTTAATCACAAAAAAACAAGCATTCACTCAATGCAAATGTGCTCATTAAATTGCCAATGTGCATACAATGTCCTAGCACCTCATCTCCATGACTTGTCACTTTATTTTTTTTATTTCAAGCATTTCAAAACTGCAGCAGAGCCACTGGAACTGAACAGAGACCACGCAAAACACGCAATTGCCAATCTCTCTTTTTCCCACTATTGCGGTTGCAGGTGTATGGTGAAATTGTGGTTGGTTTGCGTTTTTCGGTGGGAGAAAAGAAAATGGGTGGGAAAATATTTAGAATTGCCGATCATGGAAAAATAATAATAATAAAAAAAAAAAATTCACATAGCGCCAAGTAATTGCTATACATTGTAAAGGAGCTAAAGGGCATGAAAAATCCGGTTGCATGGCAATTGCATTGCACTTTATTACGGATTCCATCAGTTTTTAATGTATATTCTGGCGAAAAAGACTACTTTTAAACTTTGAAAATCTTCTGAAAGGTCAGGGGTCGTCTTATACGCCAGGTGATACGCCCTATCCTGTTACCGCCTCTCAGATCTTGTTGCTGAGGACTGTAGTGAAGCGGCGTGTAACAGATAGCGGGGCAGCTGCGGCGAACAGCGCCGTCACCGCAGCTGCCTCCGTCTCCTCTCCTGGCCAATCACCCGTACCTCGGGCGTCTAGCACGCCGAGGACGGGTTTGTCTGCTGCCCATAAGGTTGTAGTGACGCGTGCACCGTCACGACCTTTATGCGGCAAAGAGGCGTCGGCTGACGTCACTCCATGCGCCGCCGCCGCTGATTGGCCGAGCGCAGGGGGGGAGTGCCTCAGGGTCTCCTCGGGCTCTTAAGCCCGGAGGATTCAGCTGTTGTGAATACTTCGTGTTAGCGCTCAGACTTTGATAGCTTATTTATCTAACTTGAAAGACTGTATATTATCTGTGTATGTCTCTGGCTCGTTCTGACTACTCTTCCGCTCAGTGATTCTGTACTTCTGTCCATCTGATCTTGCTGCCGACTCTGCCTGTTTAACCTTCTTGTCTCTGCCTTCCGATTTTGTACTGCATCTGCCTGTCTGTTGCCAACTCGGTTAGTCTGACCACTCTACTCTCACCAGAGGGCCCTTGACTCTGGTGAGGGGCTCTGTACTGTTACTACCCCCCAGCACCTCTGGTGAGGTATAGCTAAACCTATCAGTACTACTGTTGTTGCACCAATCACTATACATTGCTATTAGCTATCACTTCTGTTGCCTGCTATACTTGTATTATTGGCGATTCTGCAGATCACCACATAATCAGGTATAGTGTCTGGGTTATTGGTGATACTGCAGATCACCTAATAACCAGATATCTGTTATTGCTGACACCGATCATTACACGGCGCAGGCGCACATGTGGGAGATCTGAGAGGCTGAGGAGGTAAATAGGATACAAGGGCGGGGCCAGAAGGGTGAAAGAGGCGTGTTTTATGGGCACAGCGCGATCCATTATTCCATACCGCTCTGATAAACAGGGAGACAGGGAGAGCTGACCAATCCACTGAAAGAGGGAGAGCTGTCCAATCCAACCGGTCAATCACCTATATACCGTTATATACTGGGTACCACAAACAGTACAGCACCAGTATCTGTTCATACATAGCACCAGTATATGTTGTTTTTTTTAATTTTTATTTGGTGTGCGTTGGAAGAGGGGTAGTCTTATACGGCGAGTATATCCCAAACTCTACAGTATGTTTTAACTGGAAAAGTTGGGGGGGGGGGGGGTAATCCACTGGGAGTGGGGGGGACGTAGAGAGGCTCCACTGGGGGTGGGGGTCTGCAGGGACGCAAGTGTGAGAGCGGGAGGGTGGGATTCTTACCAGGCTTCCGTCTCTTACCCTATTGTGGCTTCATGTGACTACCAAACTTCCTCCTTCCGGGTTGAAGGAGGAAGTGTGGTAGTCATGTGACACCACCTGAGATGCAGGGAGGAAGACAGAAGCCTGGTTAGTTAACCCTTCCTCACCCACCCGCTCAGGTGCACGGATCGAAGTGAAAACGGATCCGATCGACCGGTGATCAGATCCATTTTCACAGATCCTTTAGCCAGTGTGAACGAAGCCTTACGGATCCAGTGAAGCAGAAATCGGATCCGTATTACCAGATCCATTTAGCTATAAAATCCAATGTAAACTGTGGCAAGCTGATATCTTACTGTTTGCTGTTCAGGAAATTTAAAAGAAAACAAAACAAATAAAACCCTGAGAATCCTACATGAGGTGATAGACTAGTTCAAAACCTGTCGGTTCTGTCAGATTTTAAATACTTGCTTTTTTCTTTAAAGGGTTTTTCTTTTTTAAGGTTAAATAGAATCTGTACTGTCCGATTTGTACAGTAAAAAAAAACATACCAATCGAGTCACTGTGATCTCCTTGACCCCTCTTTGCCGCTTCCGCTGAGATCCTGGCTTTTAACCTTTTGGGGACCAATGCCGGTTGAATCTACGTCCAGCAGGTGGTGCTGCCGCCCTGACTGGACGTTGATTCAACGTCTGCGCTAACGAACCGTCATAATGTGATCGTGCACACCGGAGAGGGGAGATTAAGCTGTCATATGACAGCTGACATCTCCCCTCAGTGATCAGCAGCCATCGCGTATGGCTGCTGATTACGTGATCACTACGATCGCCGGCGGATCGTATTGATCACTTTGACGAAGGCGGCGGCGGCAGGGAGGGGAAAGAAGAGGATCCACTCACCTCCCTGCTGTTCCAGCGACGATCAGCGCCCCCCTCTGCTCTGACCGGTGTAATGTCTGATTGTGCCTCCCGGAAGCTTCCTTCCACACTGAGTAGCACGCATGCTCAGTGTGAAGTTAAGGATGCTGCTGGAGGTAAAATACTAAATATCTTCACTTCCGCACCTCTTACACTCCCCAAATTTTCAGGGTAGGGTGGGGACCCCCCGAACGACCTGTATGCCAAATTGCAGCCCCCGAGCCCGGCTGGTTCAGGAGATAGATTACAGAAACCTATTTCGGGAACCAGCGGGTCTTGGGGGCTGCAATTTGGCATAGAGATCGTGCTGGGGGTTCCCGACATACCCTGAAAATTTGGGGAGTATAAGAGGTGTGGGAGCGGTGATTTTTAGTATTTTACCACCAGCAGCATCATTCAATAGGAAATGTGGCCGCACAGTCTCCTACTGCACATGCGGGGCAGCGCAAATCAACAGGCAGCGTAATCAGACACAACACCGGCATGTCTGCTTCTGATGAGGCTCAGTTCTGGGTCTATGGTATTTCAATACTAGCAACATGATCTCTAGTGGGGAAATCAAATTAAATTACTGTAGCAGGGGAGCAATACTTTGCTCCATCTCCAGCCTAAAATAACCGACATAAAATCATGCTGGAGATAAGGCAAGTGAGAGAGTTATCTTATCTCTTCATTCTTTAAGTTACCTCCTCTGTAGCCAAGTTACCTCCTCTGTAGCCAAGTTACCTCCTCTGTAGCTAAGTTACCTCCTCTGTAGTTAAATTACCTCCTTTTTAGTTAAGTTACATCCTCTGTAGCTATTTTCACACACAGTTAATTAACAGCCTGTCTTTAACTTTAGAATTCTGGAGTTATTTAAAGGATTGAAGAGTTAATTTAAAGACAGAAGAGTTAATGTTAGGCTTGCCTGAGCTAAAATGTTTCCTGAATACTACATGCCTTGTCACCATGGTGATAACTCTAGAAACGTTATTAACCCTCCTGGCGGTCTATTAAAAACCGCCAGGGGGCAGCGCAGCCGTTTTTTTTTTTTTTTTTTTTAAATCATGTAGCGAGGGCTCGCTACATGATAGCCGCTGCTCAGCGGCATCCCCCCAGCCCCGCCGATCGCCTCCGGCGATAGGTGATCAGGAAATCCCGGCGACGGGGCGGGATGACGTCACCGACGTCATGGACGTCGTGACGTCTAAGGGAGTCCCGATCCACCCCTTGCCGCTGCCTGGCGCTGATAGGCCAGGCAGCGCAGGGGTCTAGGGGGGGGGGCTGTCTTGTGACGCGGATAGCGGCGATCGAGCGCGGGGCGGCGGCGATCGAAGTGCTGACGCAGCTAGCAAAGTGCTAGCTGCGTTCAGCAAAAAAAAAAAAAATTATTCAAATCGGCCCAGTAGGGCCTGAGAAAACCTCCTGCGCGGCTTACCCCTACCGCCAGGAAGGTTAACCTCCTTGCCGATTATCCCGAACACAGTTCGGGGTAACCTGTGCAGGAGGATTTCTCAGGCCCCGCTGGGCCGATTTGCATAATTTTTTTTTCCTACACGCAGCTAGCACTTTGCTAGCTGCGTGTAGTACGCGATCGCCGCCGCTCGCCGCAGATTCGCCGCTACATGATTTAAAAAAAAAAAAAAAAAAAAAAAAAGTGCGGCGCTGCCTCCTTGACGAATTTTTTTAGAACGGCAAGGAGGTTAAAGACCGGAGATAAGCTTAGTGAATTGAGGCCATTCTGATACCATTGATGGAGCAATACATTATTTTGCTGCGATGATGCTCTATTTGCCAACATAGTACATTTAGGCGATTCTTTTTAGCGATACCCTGACAGGTACTATAATACATTCAGGTTGTTATGAGATAGAAGCCCTTCTCCCAGCTAATCTAGTGCACTGGGGAGAGGTCTTGCTAGGAATATTCTGCTGGTTACCATGCTACATTGAGGCCTGGAACCTACTACAAAGCGCTATCGCAATGGCTAGCGATTTGTGGTAGCGCTTTGCAAGCGATTTTAGGAGGGATTTCCCTGTCCCTATTCTATACATTAGAATGGAAACACTTCCAAAATGCTGCATGTCCTGCGATTGCGATTTGCCTGATTGCAATCACTTTAAGATCACTTTAATTCAGGCAATTCCTTGGTAGCGGTCCTCTACCATCTAACACAGTACATTCAGGCAATTCCTTGGTAGCAGCTCTTGACCATCTAACACAGTACATTCAGGCAATTCCTTGGTAGCGGTACTCTACCATCTAACACAGTACATTCAGGCAATTCCATGGTAGCGGTACTCTACCATCTAACACAGTATATTCAGGCAATACCTTGGTAGCGGTACTCTACCATCTAACACAGTATATTCAGGTAATAGCTTGGTAGCGGTACTCTACCATCTAACACAGTACATTCAGGCAATTCCTTGGTAGCGGTACTCTACCATATAACACAGTACATTCAGGCAATTCCATGGTAGCGGTACTCTACCATCTAACACAGTACATGCAGGCAATTCCTTGGTAGCAGCTCTCTACCATCTAACACAGTATATTCAGGTAATACCTTGGTAGCGGTACTCTACCATCTAACACAGTACATTCAGGCAATTCCTTGGTAGCGGTACTCTACCATCTAACACAGTACATTCAGGCAATTCCTTGGTAGCAGCTCTCTACCATCTAACACAGTACATTCAGGCAATTCCTTGTTAGCAGCTCTCTACCATCTCACACAGTACATTCAGGCAATTCCTTGGTAGCGGACCGGTACTCTACCATCTAGCACAGTACATTCAGGTAATGCCTTGGTAGTGGTACTCTACCATTTAACACAGTACATGCAGGCAATTCCTTGGTAGCGGCTCTCTACCATCTAACACGGTACATTGAGGCAATTCCTTGGTAGCAGCTCTCTACCATTTAACACAGTACATTCAGGTAATTCCTTGGTAGCAGCTCTCTACCATCTAACACAGTACATTCAGGCAACTCCTTGGTAGCGGTACTTTACCATCTAACACAGTACATGCAGGCAATTCCTTTGGTAGCAGCTCTCTACCATCTAACACAGTATATTCAGGCAATTCCTTGGTAGCGGTACTTTACCATCTAACACAGTACATGCAGGCAATTCCTTGGTAACGGTACTCTACCATCTAACACAGTACATTCAGGTAATTCCTTGGTAACGGTACTCTACCATCTAACACAGTGCATTCAGGTAATTCCTTGGTAGCAGCTCTCTACCATCTAACACAATACATTCAGGCAACTCCTTGGTAGCGGTACTCTACTATCTAACACAGTACATGCAGGCAATTCCTTTGGTAGCAGCTCTCTACCATCTAACACAGTAGATTCAGGCAATTCCTTGGTAGCGGTACTTTACCATCTAACACAGTACATTCAGGCAATTCCTTGGTAGCGGCTCTCTACCATCTAACACAGTACATTCAGGCAATTCCTTGTTAGCAGCTCTCTACCATCTCACACAGTACATGCAGGCAATTCCTTGGTAGCGGTACTCTACCATCTAACACAGTACATTCAGGTAATTCCTTGGTAGCAGCTCTCTACCATCTAACACAGTACATTCAGGCAATTCCTTGTTAGCAGCTCTCTACCATCTCACACAGTACATTCAGGCAATTCCTTGGTAGCGGACCGGTACTCTACCATCTAACACAGTACATTCAGGTTATGCCTTGGTAGTGGTACTCTACCATCTAACACAGTACATGCAGGCAATTCCTTGGTAGCGGCTCTCTACCATCTAACACTGTACATTGAGGCAATTCCTTGGTAGCAGCTCTCTACCATTTAACACAGTACATTCAGGTACATTCAGTACATGGTAGCAGCTCTCTACCATTTAACACAGTACATTCAGGTAATTCCTTGGTAGCAGCTCTCTACCATCTAACACAATACATCCCGGCAACTCCTTGGTAGCGGTACTCTACTATCTAACACAGTACATGCAGGCAATTCCTTTGGTAGCAGCTCTCTACCATCTAACACAGTATATTCAGGCAATTCCTTGGTAGCAGTACTTTACCATCTAACACAGTACATGCAGGCAATTCCTTGGTAACGGTACTCTACCATCTAACACAGTACATTCAGGTAATTCCTTGGTAACGGTACTCTACCATCTAACACAGTACATTCAGGTAATTCCTTGGTAGCAGCTCTCTACCATCTAACACAGTACATTCAGGCAATTCCTTGGTAGCAGCTCTCTACCATCTAACACAGTCCATTCAGGCAATTCCTTAGTAGCGGTACTCTACCATCTAACACAGTACATTCAGGCAATTCCTTGGTAGCGGTACTCTACCATCTAACACAGTACATTCAGGTAATTCCTTGGTAGCAGCTCTCTACCATCTAACAAAGTACATTCAGGTAATTCCTTGGTAGTGGTACTCTACCACCTAACACAGTACATTCAGGCAATTCCTTGGTAGCGGTACTCTACCATCTAACACAGTACATGCAGGCATTTTCTTGGTAACGGTACTCTACCATCTAACACGGTATATTCAGGCAATTCCTTGGTAGCGGTACTCTACCATCTAACACAGTACATTCAGGTAATTCCTTGGTAGTGGTACTCTACCATCTAACACAGTACATGCAGGCAATTCCTTGGTAACGGTACGCTACCATCTAACACAGTACATGCAGGCAATTCCTTGGTAGCGGTACTCTACCATCTAACACAGTACATTCAGGTAATTCCTTGGTAGCAGCTCTCTACCATCTAACACAGTACATTCAGGCAATTCCTTGGTAGCAGCTCTCTACCATCTAACACAGTACATTTAGGCAATTCCTTGGTAACGGTACTCTACCATCTAACACGGTACATTCAGGTAATTCCTTGGTAGCGGTACTCTACCATCTAACACAGTACATTTAGGCAATTCCTTGGTAGCGGTACTCTACCATCTAACACAGTACATTCAGGTAATTCCTTGGTAGGGGTACTCTACCATCTAACACAGTACATTCAGGCAATTCCTTGGTAGCAGCTCTCTACCATCTAACACAGTACATTCAGATTCAGGCAATTCCTTGGTAACGGTACTCTACCATCTAACACAGTACATGCAGGCAAATCCTTGGTAACGGTACTCTACCATCTAACACGGTGCATTCAGGCAATTCCTTGGTAGTGGTACTCTACCACCTAACACAGTCCGTAGCGGCTCTCTACCATCTAACACTGTACATGCAAGCAATTCCTTGGTAACGGTACTCTACCATCTAACACAGTACATGCAGGCAAATCCTTGGTAACGGTACTCTACCATCTAACACGGTGCATTCAGGCAATTCCTTGGTAGTGGTACTCTACCACCTAACACAGTCCGTAGCGGCTCTCTACCATCTAACACTGTACATGCAGGCAATTCCTTGGTAACGGTACTCTACCATCTAACACAGTACTTTCAGGCAATTCCTTGGTAGCGGTACTCTACCATCTAACACAGTACATTCAGGCAATTCCTTGGTAGCGGTACTCTACCAGCTAACATCCTTTATACTACCTACGAGTCATTGGGAAGGTCTGCCATAACTAGTTGAATGTGTGTTTGCGTGACTTAGGAGTGTTTGCACTAAACAGAATAATCTGCATAAAGTCTTATGCACGGTGAGTAGAGTGTAATACATTGCATGTACTTTATTGCACATTGCTGTAGTCATCGTGTGCTAAAACTTTTCGCACAATATTCTGCTTAAAGAGAGCCTGAGATGGGCTCATAAAATAAAACAAAAAACGTAGGCTACCTGATCCAAGGGGCTGAGCGGATAATGTAGCCTCAAAAGCCACCGCTCCCCGCTCCTCCTGTGGGCCGCTCTGGCCCACTTTCGCTTTCATGACCTCTGGGTCACAATGCTGGAATAGGAGACTGTCTCTCATTCACAGCGTGCAGGGAGTCAATGGAGCGATAGGGGGCGTGGCCAGAGAGCTGTCCAATGGCAGCTCTGGAAACCCTGGCGGGTGTTTTAACTACATTAAGACCGCTCCACGCCAATGGGCGTGGCCACGGCAGCAGCCCCAGGACCGCCTAACGCCAATTGGTGTCAAGTCCTGGGGCTGCAGTTTGCAGGAGATCGCACGCAGGCTGCGCACACATCTCCTGCTCGGGGGGGCGGAGCTCCGCCCCGCCTTCAGTCTCCGAGAGGCGATTGCTGCTAGGGAGACTGTGTAAAGACGACGGTTTCGCCGTCTAACATAGTACAGCGCTGCGATCAGCAGCATCGCTATACTGGGGACAGCCGTGTGACACTGCTGTCCCCCTGGGGGACAAGAGAGTGATCGGCTCTCATAGGCAGAAGCCTATGACAGCCGATTGCCAGGAAAACAAAAAACAGAAACCGTAAAAAATATTCAAAAAATAACAGAAATATTTATAATAAAAAAAATAAACACAAGGGGGCGATCAGACCCCACCAATAGTGAGCTGTGTTGGTGGGGAGAAAAAAGGGGGGGGGTCACTTGTGTGCTGAGTTGTGCGGCCCTGCAGCTTGGCCTTAAAGCTGCAGTGGCCAGTTTTGAAAAAAATAGCCTGGTCTTTAGGGGGGTTTACCACTGTGGTCCTCAAGTGGTTAAACAGGAAATCCCTCTCCCATATGTTTACCTCCGAGATAGCGACAAATATTGTCGCTAATCTCGGGGGGGGGGCATATCGCGGCGGTGAGGGGAGGGGGGGTAGAGAGGGGCGTGGGAAGGGAAACAAAGGCATGTCATGAGGCAGAGAACATGCCTCTGTGTCCTATCTGCCCCTCATGGAACCGCCTCGGGTTCTCTTTAACTCAGGTTAGTGCTTAGAAACTACCAAAGGTAAAATAATAGTGTGGCACCTGTTTTGGTTTTGTTTGTTTTTTTAACACAGCAGACTGCAATAAGTGTACATTTTCTAATTTGGTCATTTTTTTCTATCAATTGCATTTGTTACAATCTCAGAATCCATCTACAGTACAGTCCAAACTAAGTGGGATATGGAGGATGCCATATTTATTTCCTTTTAGGCTGCTTACACACCAAGACGTTACAGGCGCACGTTAGTGCGCCTGTAACGCTCCCCCAACGCACAGCAATGTAACACAAGTGGGCTGTTCACACAGCCCACGTTGCGTTACATGTAATGCTGCACGTTCTCCGCAAAGTGCAGCATGCTACGGCGTTGGAGCGGCTATAGCCGCGTTAGACTGTTTGCACATGCGCAGTGGGGGGCGGAGAGGAGGCGGGGAGAGCCAGCTACAGTAGCCGCGCACATGGCTACTTAATATTCACTGCACTGGCGGCAGCTGATTGGCCGGCGGGACCACGTGATGCGGAGTGTCTCGCTCCGCATCACGTGGTCCCGCTGGCCAATCAGCGCCACTCTGGGAGACCTTATAGGAATCGAGCCGCCTAACGCGGCTCACTCTACCGTCGGCTCTTGCAGCACCATACGTTGTGTTAGGTGCACGTTATGCGACCTTAACGTGGCACCTAACACAACGTCTTGGTGTGCAAGAAGCCTTAAACAATGCACATTACTTGGCTGTTCTGCTGATCCTCTGCCTCTAATACTTGTAGCCATAGACCCTGAACAAGCATGGATGTTTGACTGGATTAGCTGCATGCTTGTTTTTGGTTTGATTCAGACACTACTGCAGCCAAATAGATTACCAGGATGCTAGGTAACTGGTATTGTTTAAAAAGAAATAAAATATGGCAGCTTCCATATCCTCTCAGGTCAGTTGTCCTTTAATTGATTGAACAGTGCTAGGTATATTTCAAGCAGGACAATTATCTTTACCTCTGACAAAACGGGGGACCAGCAAAATGGCTGCTAGGCCACCCCTTTACTCCCTGTTGTTGCTGTAACTGTGGGCACTTTTCGGGTTAAAGGACAGCCGAAGCGAAAATAAACTCGTGAAATAAATGATTGTATCTATCTTCCTTCTCCTAAAAATGACTTAAGATATTCCAAAGTTTTATTAAATGTCCTTTTTAAGTTTTACCGGTAATTGTTTTATTGTTTTTGCTCAATGACACATTCATTGAAGTATGCCAGAGCTAAAAGCTATAAACTATTGACCCTTTGTATCTCTTTCCTGCTCTCAGAAGCCATTTTCTGCTAGGAAAGAGTTTTATAGTTGGAATTTCTTATCAGTGAGGGTCACACTGTAGTCACTTCCTGTCTGAGTCAGGACTGAGTCAGCCACTTACATACCTGATATTTAACTCTTTCAGGCAGAGAAAGAAAAAAAGGAACACAGCATAGTTATTAGTGTACTAGGCACTGTACATACACATGTCTATCTCATGTCACACGTCACTTCGGGTATCCTTTAACCCCCCTGGCGGTCTATTAAAAACTGTCAGGGGACAGCAGAGCAGTTTTTTTTTATTTTCTTTTTTTAAATCAGGGCTCGCTACATGATAGCCGCTGTGCAGCGGCATCCCCCCACCCTCTTTGATCGCCTCCGGCGATGACGTCATTGGGAGTCCCGATCTACCCCTCAGCGCTGCCTGGCACTAATTGGCCAGGCAGCGCACGGGGTTTGGGGGGGGGGGGGCGGCGCAACAATCGGCGCAGAGTGGCGGCGATCAGAGTGCACATGCAGCTAGCAAAGTGCTAGCTGCGTGTTGCAAAAATTATGCAAATCGGCCCAGCAGGGCCTGAGAAATCCTCCTGCGTGGCATAGCCCGAGCTCAACACGGGCTTACCGCCAGGGAGGTTGATAAGTGTTGAAGCATTTACACTGGTGCCTGGCTCTAGCTATCTTCTACTGTGGACAATTATCTAGAACTAAAGTGAACCCGAGGGGAGTGTGATATGTAGGCTGCCATATTGGTTTCTTTTTAAAACAATACTAGTTGCCTGGCAACCCTGCTGGTCTATTTGGCTGCAGTAGTGTCTGAATCACACCAGAAACAAGCATGCAGCTAATCTTGTCAGTTCTGAAAATAATGTCAGAAACACCTGATCTGCTGCATGCTTGTTCAGGGTCTATGGCTAAAAGTATTAGAGGCAGAGGATCAACAGGGCAGCCAGGCAACTGGTATTGCTTAAAGGACTTACGAGGCCAAAAATCGAAAATTTGATCATTACCTGTTTAATATTTGAATCCATAGGTGAGTTCCTCCGCGCCCTCTGCTCTATTCCGCCGCAAAAGTATTCTTTTTATTGCCCCCAGGCGGAGGAACTCACCTATGGATTCAAATATTAAACAGGTAATGATCAAATTTTTTTGGCCTCGTAAGTCCTCTAAAGAGTCTCTTAAAGAGAAACTCTGACCAAGAACTTTATCCCAATCAGTAGCGGATACCCCCTTTTACATGAGAAATCTATTCCTTTCACAAACAGACCATCAGGGGGCGCTGTATGGCTGATATTATGGTGAAACCCCTCCCACAAGAAACTCTCGAGTACGTACTCCTGGCAGTTTCCTGTCTGTGAACCATGTTGCATTGTGGGAAATAGCTGTTTACAGCTGTTTCCAACTGCCCAAAAAGCATGCAGCAGCTACATCACCTGCCAACAGTAAAATATGTAACCATGTAATAAATGTCAGAATGTAAATCAGGGATTTAAAATAATTTACAATGGCAAACACTGACTAAATCATTTATACATAATTATTGCACATATGAAACATTTTTTTTTATTACATTATTTTCACTGGAGTTCCTCTTAGTCTCCAGGAAACACAGTTTTTATGTTACATTGTTGTTAGGCATGAATGCCCCCTCTGAAACGCTGCATCCCCGCGGCTGAAATCTCAGTTAATCTCCCCAAAATCCCGGGGGGGGGGGGGGAAGGAAGATTTGGGCAGTGCTTCCGCATAGAGGCAGAGCTTTGAGCAGTAGCTCTGCCTCTACTCCGTCAATCTGCGCTGATCGCCGTCCCTCTCAGTCTTGTTTCACTGAGAGGGGTGGGGGAGAAGCGAAGATCCGCTGGCAGATTGACGCGCATGGAGGCAGAGCTACAGCCCAAAGCTCTGCCTCCCCGGGCAGCAAAATCCACGACCAGAAAAGTCGTGGATGTTTGCCCTGTGATTTTGGGGGGGATTGAGATTTCAGCCGTGGAGATGCAGCGTTTCAGAGGGGGCATTCATGCCTAACAACAATGTAACATAAAAACTGCGTTTTCTGGAGGCTTCAGATTTACTTTAAAAGGAAATAAATATGGCAGCCTCCATATAACTCTCATCTTGGGTTCACTTTAAAGGGGTTCTGTGGAGTCCCATAATAAACATAAAAAGACACTTACCAGGGGCTTCTATCAGCTGTAATGTCCCGCACCATCCTCCTCCAATCACTCGTTCCCCGCCGCCGGCACCAGGCAATTATTCGTCTAACAAGACGAATAATGAGCGATCCCGCCTCCGGGAGCTTACTGCGCAGGGGCAGTACGAGGTTTTCATGTACTGCGCCTGCACAGTAAGTTACCGGAGTAAGGTCCCGGAGACGCAAGCGGGAGCGCACACGCGTGTGGCCATAGCCGCGCAGGGGGAGCGGCGGCGGGGAAGGAGTGACCGGAGGAGAACGGCGCGGGACATTACAGCTACAGGGGGCTGATAGAAGCCCCAGGTAAGTGTCTGTTTATGTTCATTACACGACTCCACAGAACCCCTTTAAAGCTTACTTTTATGATATGGCAGGAGATCTTCTATGAAAGGATTACCACATGGAGTTCAGATCTCCTTCGTGTCGTACATATGAGACTTCAGTAATTTGCTTTCCCCTGATCTAGGTAGGCTTTCCTCTCAGACTAGCCCTAAAGAAAATAGTATTATGAAACGTCCAAACTGTAAGCAGAATATTTATATGATAAGTGGAGAATGCGTAACCCATTGGCAAACACAGGGGGGATTACAGCTGCCCAGAATCCCCCCTCAGACCAGGGCCGGTGCAGTGTCTGGGAACAGGCACAACTTGAGACACCAGAATATCTGCAGGTATACTGCTGCTCACAGCACCGCCCCCTTTCTTTCCCTGCTGCGGTTGACTTTGGATGTAGCAGCAGCGTGTGTACAGAGCATGGTGCAGCTCTGGGGAACTTAACAGAGTCAGGTATGAGCACAGCCATGTGCCCTGCTGTGTGAATGCTTCACTTTCCCCTTCATTACCCATGTCAGCTGTCCTCATTATTATCTGTATCCGAACTGCTCCCGATCGATCTCGTTGTGGGTCGACAGGAAATTGCATTATGTGTACCCAGCATGATGTCCTACCATATTATTATACTGTATTGTGCGTGGCTGAGGAGACCTTTTAGGAATTCCCCCCCCCCCCCTTGAAAATCCTGGGTTTGCCCCTGCGCAAGCGAAACACTTTACATGCCTCTCTGTCCTGCATACCTAGCATTTACAAATAACTTGGTCATTTGTTATGCTCATTGAGCTTCATTCACTAAGACAAAATAGCACGCCTTATCAAAGTTAGCACGCTTTATCAGAAGTAACATGCCTTATCAGAGTAGCATAGCAAGCGCTACGAACCTGCAGGGGCTCCGGGCAGGACAAGTGGAGCTCTCGTCCTTGCCAATTAGCAGCCACAAGTTCGCTATGCTACTCTGATAAGGCGTGTTAACTTTGATAAGGCGTGCTATTTGTCTTCGTGAATCAAGCCCAAAATGTTACTTTTTGTTCCATTTTCTACACAATCACTACTTCTACATGCAGACCGGAAGCTCCGTGCAAACTAAATACTGATTGGTTTACAGTTCTATCAGAGAAAAAGGGAATTCCATATGGGACCAGGGGCCATATGTAATTCACTTTTTCTCATGAGTTTTCTCCCAGGTGATATTTTCACACCTTGGGCTCGATTCACAAAGCGGTGCTAACCCAGTTAGAGACTTTAGGCATGATAACCATTGCACCACACTGGTGAAAAGCCAGTTTAGGCATGATAAGTTTAGGCATGCTAAGTTTAAATAAGTTTAGATCGCGCGCAAAGTCCTGCACGCAAAGCAGCGCCATTAAACTCTATGCGAAGTGCACCAGACTTTGCTAGCGCAAAACTTTTGATTAGCTGTGCACTGCGGTGCTAACCCAGTTGGTGCTTAAACTTATCACACCTAAACTTATCACACCTAAACTTATCATGCCTAAACTTATCACACCTAAACTTATCACACCTAAACCTATCATGCCTAAACTGAGTTTAGGTGTGATAAAGGGCTTTTCACCAGCGTGCTAACTGTTAGCACCGCTTTGTGAATCAGGGCCCTTGTCATAAAATGCCTTTTAAACCCCCAGCAAGCAAGAAAATACTCAAAATAATTTTCATAGTACTTTTTCACCAATTTTTAGATACTTTTCCAATTGTACAATGCTTAAATGATATTCTAAAGAGAATATGAAAAATATCTCCTAGGAGATAACTCAGGATAAAAAGTGAATTGCATATGGGCCCAGGTGTTCAAACAAACACAGCGGTGACCATCACCACATAGATTAAAGGATATCGGTGAAGTTTTCCAAATGACATAAAAGTAGAATCAATAAAAACACATAAAAACAATGAGAAACACTTGTTGCCCACATTGGGCATAATTCACAAAGCTCACCTGTTTTAGTCTTATCTATGTAACATTTTTAAAGAGACTCTGTAACATAAACAAAAAAATAACGCCCCCTGGTGGGTACTCACCTCGGGAGGGGGAACCCTCAAGATCCCAATGAGGCTTCCCCCTCCCCTGTAGCTGCAGGCAATCCTGTGCTGGCTCCCCCGAAGTCTCCGGCAATCCGGGCTCGGCAAGCCTGACAAGCTACATTTACTTACCTTCCCTGGCTCCAGTAGGGGCGCTGTTGTGGCTCTCAGCACGGAAATAGACAGAAATAGCCGATCTCTGTCGGGTCCGCTCTACTACGCAGGTGCAGGAGACTTCCACCTGTGCAGTAAAGCGCCCCGACAGCGATCGTCTATTTCCGCCTGTCTCCAAGCGGAGAGCAGATACTGTGCCTGCGCTGGAGCCGGGGAGGTAATTATATATACATCCCCGCCGTTCCGGGAGCTTTTTCCGCCGTGGGACACAGGAGGACGGGGGAAGCCTCGATAGGATCCGGAGGCTTCCCCCACCCGGGTGAATACCCCCCAGGGGAACTTTTTCTTGTTACAGGTTTTCTTTAAGCTGCCATAGAGCAAAAATATAATATAATTAAGGTAAGAAAAGTAATATTGAAATGAAGTTAATGAGGAACAACTTACTTTGGGTGATTAATTTGCTTGTAAATGAGCTGAAATGTTATTTTTATCACTCAGGTGATCAATGAGTCATATGTGGCATTGGGTAAAAAATGTCAAATAAAAAGAGGATTTTTTTTAACGCTTCAGACTCTTTAAATTGTTTTTATTGCGACAAAATGACTATGGCCTCAATTCACTAAGCTTATCTCCTGTCTTTAATAACATTTCTAGAGTGATCACCATGGTGATGAGGCATGTCGTATTCAGGAAACATTTTACCTCAGGCAAACCTAAAGTTAACTCTTCTGTCTTTAGGTTAACTCTTCAATCCTTAAAATAACTCCAGAATTCTAAAGTTAAAGACAGGTGGTTAATTAGCTGCATGTGAAAATAACTACAGAGGAGGTAACTTAAGGAATGAAGAGATAAGATAACTCTCTCACTGTGAGGTGGCTAATTTTCTCTTGCCTTATTATCTCCAGCATTATCTTAGTGAATTGAGGCCTATATGCAGAAAGGATGGTCTTTGTGGGGTCATAGGGTAAGAAGTAGGGAAGAACGCCTAGGAATTTCTGACAATTATAAATGCCAATTAGAATAAAGGTGGCCACACACGATACAATAAAATGATCCGATTTTACAGCAATTCGATAAAAACGATTGGATCTCCAGAAAAAAATCGAAAGCTTTTTTTTCATTCGACTGAAATTGGATTTCCCGTTTTCTTTGATTTTGATCGATCCGTAATGCCAGATATTTTTCTTCAATCTTTCTAAAGATTGTATGGTGTGTGTTAGATTGTCAATTTATTAATATACACACCCTAGCAATTTTGTCAGAGTTTCCAATCATTTTTATCATAATTGGGGAAAAAATTGAACACAGGTGTGTGGTACATTGGTCATATTTTTGAAATGTTACAATCAGTCAGAAAAATTGATTGCAATTCTTAAATTGAACAGATATTTAAAAAATTGTATGGTGTGTGGCCACCTTAACCTGTTACATTGGAAGAACTCCGGGCAGTTGTTGCATTTTTTTCTTTTTAACATGAAATCCTCAGGGACCAATGGCTTGCCTATGCAGATCTACAAAACATATGGAGAAATTATACTCCCACGGTTATAGCAGCTATTTAATTGTTCCTTAGAGAGCAGAGCCCTGTCTGGTTCCATGTATAAAGCTGTTATTATAGGTTTGTTAAAATCCAGTAAGGATCCTGTCAGTTGTGACACATCTGCTTATTTTTTCATTATATACAGATGTCAAGTCTTAGCAAAGAAGATTATGATCTGTTAAAATAAAATTGCTGCCCTTTTAGATCCGGATCCAAACTGGTCTGCATCCTTCAACACATAAGGAGGCTATTATTAAACTTAAAATTATAACATGACAATATCAGTAACAGAGCTGTTCTCTCATTAGATCCAGTAAAGGCCTCTGACTCTGGATTCTGGAATGTAGATACTAGTGTTGACTTATTCTAATTCAGAACAGTGTTCTGAATGGTTTGGCTCAGAACTTAAATCTTCCACATGCGGAGTGCAACAGTGGGAATTCACTCACCCTTGTCCCCACCTCTGGCCAATGCACTCCACGTAACAACCAGGGAAACCTTTAAGACATTTATGGAACTATTTCTAGACTTTCACACATTAGAGGATGAGAGAAAACTCTACATTCTACCAGGAATGAGGAATACACAGTGACAATCACTGGACACCATGTCACAGCATACCACAGACTGAGAGGAATTTAACCATTTTAGCCCGCGGGTATTATTCACCTTATGCATCAGAGCAATTTTCACCTCCCATTCATTCACTAATAACTTTATCACTACTTTTCACAATTTAATGATCTAGGTCTTATTTTTTTCCGCCACTAATTAGGCTTTCTTTGGGTTGTACATTTTGCTAAGAATTATTTTTTTATAAATGCATACAGGATTAATAAGAAAAAAAATGGAAAAAATTAATTATAGCTTTAAATTAATCCACGCTACCATAATTAAAACCTATGTATTTATTTGCTCGTTTGTCTCGATTACACCATTTAAATTTTGTCCCTATCACAATGTATGGCGCCAATATTTTATTTGGAAATAAAAAGGTTTGTAGTATACCCCCTTCAAATGCATATTTAAAAAGTTCAGACCCTTCGGTAACTATTTATGTCTTTTTTTCTTTTTTAATTGTAATTTTTTTTTTCACATTAAAAAATTTATTTGGGTAATATTTTGGTTTGGGAAATAAACAGTTAATTTTTAATGTTATTATATGTGTAAATTGTAATGTAAAAAATATGTAGATGTAGTTTTACTATTTGGCCACAAGATGGCCACCTTTAGTTTTTTCCCCTCCTTGTGCTTCTCGCTAAGCGGAAGAACAAGGGGGATTCGGAAATTTTTCTGGTCAGAAAGACTGAAGCCTCTTGTAAGAGCGCTTCGGTTTTTCTGCTGAGGACAAGGATCGGTGATTAGGAACCATGTTCCCGTTCACTGATCTCAGGGCTACCGGGGGACACCACGGGGGCGTGCCCGCGATCGTGCGCGGGAGCGTGCCGAAGCGCGGCAATGCAGCAGAGCAGCCGCCCGGACGTGAGCTTCACGTCCGGGCGGCAGAAATGGTTAAATGAACTGTAAATGTAACGAAAAATCCGCAACGCCGGATGGATTGCGGAACTATGGTCGCATCCAATCCGGCAAGCGGACTTTCCAACGCGGGATGCGGAAATTCGCCCGCATCTGCTGCGCAAACCCGTCCGAGCACTCTGCTCCAAACTCCCCAGCATGCTGCTCACCAGGGCTCTGCCATCTTGCCTCTAGGGGGCGGGCGCGCACGACAGACACGACTTTATACTCTTAGAAAGCGTGTCAGCTGACCTGGAGATCAGCTGACATTTTAGCCTGCTCTGATTGGTTGCTGCCTGGGGTGGAGTCTTCTCTCCCAGGCAGTATATAAGGAAGTGCTTTTCAGTCACACTTCGTCTGTGTTTGCGATACCCTGTGTCAGCACTCAGACCTAGTCAGCCTTGTCTCTGATATTGTGTTATATATTGGTTTATCGCCAATATATACACATATTATACTGTTTGATTTATTGTGTATGATTGTGTGTCTGTCTTGACTACTCTTCTGCTTCCTGATTCTGTACTTCGCCAGCCCATACCGTTATCGACTATTGGCTTGGTTTCCGACTATTCTCTTGTCTCACGTTTCTGTACTGCTGCCGCCTGATCTGTTACCGAACCTCATTTTGTCTGACCTTTCTCCCTTCAGTGGAACGTCTCCCACTGTAGGGTTCTATCAGAGGCTTGCCTCTTTGAGACAACCGCCACTAGCAAACCCTTACTGCTAGAGGCCGAGACTCCTCCACTCCGTCCTTTGGAGGATCTCACACACAGGGTTCCCATTCAGAGGTAACCACACCTCCGAGGAATTACGGTGTGGTGGATATTTCCACAGACTTGAATTTACACTGTATATTATTATTGTTGTCTTGCTGGAGGTTGTAGCTCTGTGCCCTATAGAGATACTCTATTGTACCAAGCACCCTCTTGCATACGATTGTATCGTGTCACGCTATACTTGCATTATTGGTGATTCTGCAGATCACCATATAATCAGGTATAGCATCTGTATTATTGGTGATACTGCAGATCACCAATAATCAGAATAGCGGTGCTTGCTGACACCAATCGTTACAGTAAACCTGAAAATGTCCATGGACTGCTAACCCACGGTACCCCTATCCCACCCTCTTTCATGTCCCCTCCCCATTTTCTCCTTGGTTTTGCAATGACTGTATGAATCTTGGTCATGCCAATAAAGCTATTTTTTATTTGATTTACTTTCTCCTTCACTTCCTCACCAGGGCCCATATGCAATTTACTTTATCTCCTGAAATTTCTCCTAGGAGCAGGGCTGTGGAGTCGGTCCAAAAATCCACCGACTCCGACTCCTCAGTTTAGGATTCCACCGACTCCGACTCCTCGACTCCGACTCCTCTAATTTGCATATTACAATTTTGTTGATTAAAAGTATGTAACATGAAATTCGTCTCTTAACTGCCAACTCTTAGGAATTTTACAAGACAACTGAAGTGAGAAGGATATGTAGACTACTATATTTATTCCCTTTAGACTAAAACTAGTCCTTGGTAAGAGTACTTGTAAAAGGTACAAACCGGAACAAAGAACATCTATCAGGCCCTAGGCAATGTAAGTGTGGGTACATCTAAGAATGATGTGCAGGTACTCTGCAGGGAAATGAGGAGATTGTAAACAGACAACACCTCTGTGTTCAATGTGCACAGCATTCTCAGTGGATTCCCTGCAGCTCTGTGGGGAGTACATATGTAGAGTATAGTACTACTGTGTAACAAAGTAAACCTGAGACAGATGAAATTAAAGTTTTATACATACCTGGGGCTTCCTCCAGCCGCCTTCAGGATAATCAGTCCTTCGTTTTCCTCCTCCACCACCTGGATCTTCTGCTATGAGTCCAGGTACTTGAGCCAGTCGGGCGTAGTGCGCATGCACACACTCCGCCGCCAGGAGCATACTACACCTGTGCAGCACTATTGCGCAAGTGCAGAATGTTCCTGGCTGTGGGAGCGGCATGCGGCCGGACAGCGCTGACTGGCTGAATTACCAGGACTCATAGCAGAAGATCCGGGTGGTGGAGGACAGCGAGGGACTGATTAGCCTGAAGGGGGCTGGAGGAAGCCCCAGGTATGTATAAAACTTTACTTTTCATCTGTCTCAGTTACCCTTTAATTTGTAGTCACCAAACCAAATTTTAACATATCAAATTATTTGATTTCATCAGCAAAGGGAGTGCATACATTTGAATAAATCAGCATCAATGTAGAATTATTTCCATCTCGTTGACCATCTCTATTAGTGACACAGCTACACATCAGGCTTTATTCTTACAGCATAGATGTTATTTAGTATATATGTTACGGCCAGAACCCGAAGTTTGGCCACTTCTAGTTCTGGCCGGCCACTTTGGGCTCTGGCCGGCCAATGCGCGAAGTGGCCGCTGCGCTGCGGCCAATGTTAGAAATGGAATGATTCCTCTGAGGTTAATGTATCTTCTGGCCGCAGCGCAGCGGCCAAACGTATAACAACTTAGTGAATTTATTGCAATTCAGCCGGCGGCAATGTAACAATTCGAGCCGCCGGCTTTTTTTTTCTGCCTCTCTCTCCTCCCCCCCCCCCGCCTCTCTCGCTCTCCTATGGGCCGCCGGCGGGGACACGCGGAGTCGTTCGTCGCGGCAGGGGGATCCTGCTGTTCTTGCAGAGCGGGTGCTGGCAGAAGCAATGTCTGCAGCCTCCCCGCTCTGCTGCCCTGGCGCCACGAACGACTCCCGGGGACACGCATGTTCCCGCCGGCTGCCCATAAGAGGAGAGAGAGAGGCAGGAAAAAAAAGCCGGCGGCTTGAATTGTTACATTGCCGCCGGCTGAATTGCAATAAATTCACTAAGTTGTTATACGTTTGGCCGCTGCGCTGCGGCCAGAAGATACATTAACCTCAGAGGAATCATTCCATTTCTAACATTGGCCGCAGTGCAGCGGCCACTTCGCGCATTGGCCGGCCAGAGCCCGAAGTGGCCGGCCAGAACTAGAAGTGGCCAAACTTCGGGTTCTGGCCGTAACATATATAAGAGATTCCTGTGTACACATCATATATACAGTCACAATCAGATATGTATATCTGACCTTAAAAATACGGGGACTGCTTTATTGAAGCAGCACAAGTAACTAATTTTGATTGGTTTATTTAATTTTTGTGGACTAAGCACAGCTATTACTGTATATATACATTGTTTTTAATGACTATTATCTGAAAAATAGAACATTTTATCATATTTTCTATTTTAATTACAGTTACAAATTCATTAGGCGTCGGAGTCGGTGCATTTTTTCCCGACTCCGACTCCAGGCACCCAAAATTGCCCGACTCCACGACTCCGACTCCACGACTCCGACTCCGACTCCACAGCCCTGCCTAGGAGATAATTTTTTACCTTCTATTTAAAATATTTTTTTTAGTACTTTGCAATTGAAAAGTTACCAACATGTAGGTAGAAAACTACTACCAATACTACTTTAAGTATTTGCTTACTTACTGGTGATTTATGAGGCATTTTATTGACAAGGTTGAAAATATCTTAAAAGAAAACTCAGGATAAAAAGTTAATTGCATATGGGCCTAAGTGTCTTGTCATACTAAAGGAACACTAACACATAAAATGTAAAATACATGTGTAGGGACACACATAAGATATAGATTTCAAATGTAGCTATCACTTAAAGAGGAACTCCAGTGAAAATAATGCAATCAAAAAAGTGTTTCATTTTTACAATAATTATGTATAAATGATTTAGTCAGTGTTTGCCCATTGTAAAATATTTTAAATCCCTGATTGACATTCTGACATTTATCACACGGTGACATTTTTACTGTTGGCAGGTGATGTAGCTGCTGCATGTTTTTGGCAGTTGGGAACAGCTGTAAACAGCTATTTCCCACAATGCAACAAGGTTTCCAGACAGGAAACTGCCAGGAGTACCTCGGTCCTCAGAGTTTCTTGTGGGAGGGGTTTCACCACAATATTAGTCATACAGCGCCCCCTGATGGTCTGTTTGTGAAAAGGAAAAGATTTCTCATGTAAAATGGGGTATCAGCTACTGATTGGGATAAAGTTCAATTCTTGGTCGGAGTTTCTCTTTAAAGTATGGCAGGGTTCACACTGTGAATATTATTCTGCATGTTCTGGGCACTCTTCGAGTTCATTTGAGTAGCTAGTGAAAATCAATGAGAATTTGCTGTGTGAATTTTTGTTGAAAGATGTGGGTTTTTTTGTGCATGTTAACACATGAACACAATCTTGTAATTTTCAGACAGAAGAGTGAATCTCTTTCTCTGTTTGTGCAATGAACATGTTCTCGCAAATTCACATGCCTTTTTTCATAAGTGTGAACCCTGTAAAAGATGTAAAAATCTTGACAACTCTGAAGTTTTAGAAAGTTCGTCTTGTCATGGGGATTTCTTAGTAGTCATTCTTTTCAAAAACATTCCCAGAACAAGGACCTACACAAAGATGTCCTATAATTGGCCAATCCGTGACTAAGTTTACCCTCTCCGTGACTAAGTTTACCATCTCCATGTAATATGAGGGTTCACCTACACAATCTGTTCATAATGTTCGATATCTTTAGACCCTCATGCTACATGTAGGTGGTAAAACTGGTTAGGGAATGGCCAATTATAATTGAAGGTGTGCAACAACTGTTAATCCTGAGTTTGAGAGAAAGTACAGAGCAATGCACCATCACAGATTGGTGCATATGGTGATATGAAGCCATGGATCAGTCAGAGAGCTCATGATAAATCCAGTCCACTACCAAATCTGTCTAAAAACGGGTACATACAGTGCTACTCATAATTATTCATACCTTTAATTTTGACTTAAAGTTACTTTTATTCAACCAGCAAGTAATTTTTTGACGGGAAATGACATAGGTTTCTCCCAAAAGATAATAAGACAATGTACAAGAGGCATTATTGTAGGAAAAAACATTTCTCAGCTTTTATTTACATTTGAGCAAAAAGTGTCCAGTCCAAAATTATTCATACCCTTCTCAATAATCAATAGAAAAGCCTTTATTGGCTATTACAGCAATCAAACGCCTCCTATAATTGCAGACAGGTTTTTGCATGTCTCCACAGGTATTTTTGCCCATTCATCTCTAGCAACGAGCTCCAAATATTTCAGGTTGGAGGGTCTTCTTGCCATCACCCTGATCTTTAGCTCCCTCCACAGATTCTCAATTGGTTTCAAGTCAGGACTCTGGCTGGGCGACTCCAAATTGTTAAAGAGAACCCGAGGTGGGTTTGTGAAATCATATTAGGACACAGAGGGACATTCTGTATACAATCACCTGCCTCTGTGTCCTTTCAGTGTGCCTCCAGCCCCCCTCCTCCCCCCCCACGGGCTCTGTTGTCCCCATTATAAAAAGCACCAGGCTAGCGACACGCACATTGTTATTTACCTCAGGCTGCCACTCACCGCTGCTCCCCCACCTCCTGCATAGCATGGCTTCCCACCTGTGTCCCTTCCCTCCCAGCCTCTGTAAGCTTCCTCCAATCAGCTTACGGAGGCGGGGAAAGAAGGGACCCAGGCGGGGAGCCGCACCATACAGAGGCGGGGAAGCGGCGGTGAGTGGCAGCCTGAAGTAAATAGGAGGCTAGCGACAATCTGCGTGTCGCTAGCCTGGCGCTTTTTATAATGGGGGACAGCAGAGCCCAGGGGGAGGGGCTGGAGGAGCAATGAAAGGACACAGAGGATGGGCATTGTATACAGAACATTCCTCTGTGTTCTAATATGATATTACAAACCCACTTCATGTTCTCTTTAATGTTGTTGTCTGCTAACCACTTCTTCACCACTTTTGCTGTGTGTTTTGGGTCATTGTCATGCTGAAATGTCCACTGGTGCCCAAGGCCAAGTTTCTCTGCAGACTGCCTGATGTTGTAGTTGAAAATCCTCATGTATTGCTCTTTTTACATGGTGCCATTTACTGTAATTAGGTTCCCTCATCCATTGGCTAAAAAACACCCCCAAAGCATTAGGTTCCCTCCCATGTCTGACAGTGAGGATGGTGTTGTTTGGGTTGAATGATTCTCCTTTTTCACGCCAAACGAAGGAAACATCATTGTGACCAAGCAATTCAATTGTTGGTTCATCTGACCATAACACCAGAAGTCTTCTTCTTTGACCAGATGAGCATTTGCGAAGGCCAAGCAAGCTTATGTATGTCTTATCTAGAGAAGTGGTGTGTGTGCAGTGTCTTTGGATTGTCTGCCTTGAGACATTGCCACCAGCAGAGCCTAGATACACCAGGATGGCGTTGGTGGATTCTTTGTCACCACTCTCACTATCCTCCTGGCCAGCACAGGTGTTACTTTTGACTTCCGACCACATCCTCTGAGATTTCCACAGTGCATCTTGTATTTTGTAATAATACTTTGCACTGTAGCCACTGGAACTTGAAACATTTAGAAATGACCTTGTAGCCCTTTTCTGACTTGCAAGCAGCCACAATGCGCAGCCGCAGGTCCTCACTGAGCTCCTTTGTCTTAGTCATGACTGTCCACAAACCAATTACAGAGAGCTGCTGTTTTTCACCTGTTGAGTTGATTAAAACAACGGTTCCCAATTAATCAGGGGAATTAGGATGCTTTAGAACAGCTTGGACAATTTGGAATGGTATAGAACTTTGGATTTTCCCACAGATTGTGACAGTTTGTGAAGGGTATGAATAATTTTGGACTGGACACTTTTTGTTCAAATGTAAATAAAAGCTGAGAAATGCTTTTTTTCCACAATAATGCCTCTTGTACATCGTCTTATCTTCTGGGAGACACCCATTTCTTGTAAAAAAATAAATAAAAAAAAATTACTTGCTAGTTGAATAAAAATAACTTTAAAGCCTGGTGCACACCAAGCGTTTTTAGTAGCGTTTTCAAATGTATCTCATATAATGTATCTCAATGGGATGGTGCACACCAGCGGTTTGAGGTTTTTTAGCAAACCGCAAATGTGGCTCCTGCAGCATTTTTGCGGTTTGCAGAAGCGTTTCTGCCTTAATGTAAAGTATAGGAAAAGCTCACATCACTCTGAAAAATGCTACATCAGAGCGGTTTTCCAGGCGTTTTTGTTACAGAAGCTGATCAGTAACAGCTTTACTGTAACAATATTGGCATCAATTCACTAAGCTTAACTCCTGTCTTTAATAACTCTTCTGAGCTGTTTTACAGTTATTACCATGGTGATATAATTGTGATAACTGTAAAACAGCTCTGAAGAGTTATTAAAGACAGGAGTTAAGCTTAGTGAATTGAGCCCATTATGTGTAATCTGCTACACAAAAATGTTCCAATAAACATTAGGCATGTTTAGAAAACCTCTCTCCACATGCCTAGAATCGCTCTGAAAATCTGCTTGAAAAACCTCTAGCGTTTTGCAGATCTGCTGGAGGTTAAGTCAAAATTTGCCAAGGATATGAATAATTATGGGCAGTACTGTACTGGACCATGGAGAAACAGAAGAATGTGGCCTGTTCTAATTAGCCACCATTTTTTAACCAGTAAATCCCCCAGATCTCAGGCCAAGCACCTGCGGGATATGCTTGAAAGAAAAAAAAAACAATCCATAGCTGCCCCACCTTGCAACAGGGCGTATGGAGGCCATTCCTCTATATATCAGAACTGCTCTGGCAGCACGTGGGAGATGGACACAATATTAGACAGGTGGTGAACAGTGTATGTGATCTGTATGACAGTAGTACCATTACTGTGTCATGATTTATGGTTTATGCTTCTTGAAAAATGTTCAAAACTGGAAACCTGAACAGCCAGAGGTAACTCCCAGGGGGGGGGGAGGGACACGTAATTCAGGCACCAGCTATTGCTAGTGGCTAAATTACCTTGTTTTTTCTTATTTCAGCTCCAGAAATCGCCAGTGACCAAATTAGTCACTAAGCGCCGCTATAGTAGTATTTCATATACAGTCTACAGTACAGCGCCCACATTTTTTGCACAGCTCTGCAACGCTTGGAGGCAATGGCCCACTAGATCGCTTTTAGTCGCGCTTTTGATCTGCTGGAGATTGTGGGCGATTCTAAAAGCGCTGGCCTAATGACAGTCAATGGAGGTGAGCCCACAGGAATGATTGTGATTATGGAAATCGCAATTGCGGGTCCTACAGCTTTTGGAGAGATTGCTCTCCAATTTAAAAGATATGAACACTGCAAAGTTGCTTAAAGACCGCTGTCGCGAAAATCTTAACATTTAAAATATATGTAAACATAGACAATTAAGAAGTACGTTTCTTCCAGAGTAAAATGAGCCATAAATGACTTTTCTCCTATGTTGCTGTCACTTACAGTATGTAGTAGAAATCTGACAGAAGCGACAGGTTTTGAACTAGCCCATCTCCTCATGGGGGGGGGGGGGGGGGGGTTACGGGTATTTCTTTATTTTCAAAATGCACTTAGTGAATGGCAGTTGCTCCGTCCAACTGCTAAAGAAGTGTACAGTGAGCAGAGAGGCTGGCCAGCATCTTTGTATAAATCTTTTTCAGGGAATGTTTTTATACAGAATAAAGGCCATGCTGAGAATCCCCTATGAAGAGATGGACCAGTCCAAATCCTGTCGGTACTATCAGATTTATACTACTTACTGTAAGTGACAGCAACATAGGAGAGAAGTAGTTTATGGCTCATTTTACTCAGGAAGAAATGTACTTGTCATTTGTGTGCGTTTTAAATTTTAAGATTTTCGCGACAGTTCCTCTTTAACAATCGCAGTGCAGAAGCACTTTTGCGGCGAGTTTGCTACCCTGTTTATATTTAGAGTGTTTATCCTGTCTAATACCTCCTCATCTGGGACTAACCACCACTGTAATTTGATCTCTCAGCTGTGTCAGTTCAGGAATCTCCTATGCCATGGCAGAGCAACTAATTTGTAAACGCAGGGTTTTCATATGTCTGCTTCCATTAAAGCAGGAAGTAGACCCATTGCAGATTTATTGCAGGATTTGTATCAGCTGTAACAAAGACATTTTTCTTTAAAAGGTTATTATGCTGTTGCTTATCTTTTAGCGCAGAGAGGAAGTTTTGAGTGCAGGTCCGCTTTAACATTGCATACTCCAGCCCAGACCGCCTCAAGTTCAAAATTCCAGGAATGCACCTTTCTTATCATGGGCGATAAAGAACTGGTAGCAGCCCAGCTGCCTCTGGGAAATAGGAGGTGATAAAGGCTAATTGGTTGTAGCAGCCCTGAAAGAGTGTCTGCTATTACTAGATACAGTTATCTCCACTCACTCCAGTCCCTATACTGTAAATGGCACATCACTCACTAGCACTGAAGGGGGTCATTTCCATTGCTTTCTGAAAAATGGAAAAGACAAAAAATCCAGGTGCAAAGTGTGAAGTGCGTCAGCCTTGAAGACGCAGTCATCTGCTCTAAACTAAAGGTTCGATTGTTCCTAACGAACGATCTGTGACGTATACACGATGGGCAGCACGGTGGCGTAGTGGTTAGCGCTCTCGCCTTGCAGCGCTGGGTCCCTGGTTCGAATCCCAGCCAGGGCACTATCTGCAAAGAGTTTGCATGTTCTCTCCATGTCTGCGTGGGTTTCCTCCCACATTCCAAAAACATACGGATAAGTTAATTGGCTCCCCCTAAAATTGGCCCTGGACTACAGTACTTATATTACATAATATAGACATATGGCAATGGTAGGGATTAGATTGTGAGCTCCTTTGAGGGACAGTTAGTGACAAGAGATATATATATATATATATATATATATATATATATATATATATATATATATATATATATATATATATATATATATATATATATATATATATATATATACACACACTCTGTACAGTGCTGCGTAATATGTTGGGGCTATATAACTACTAAATAATAATAATAATAATAATATTAAAATGAGACATGATTAGTCGTCCGTAACAAACGACTTTGTACATATGTGAACGATTTTAGAAGAGAGTACTGAATGATGACCGATAATGTATGCGTGCGTAAACGGAAGTGACGCAAAAATATATCGGATGACGTATTACACACATACAGATGAATTTTTACAAATATAACGATTTCTGAGTTTTCATTATTGAGATTAGTGGGAAGTACGTTATTTAATGTTCGTGTATACAATCGTTCATGGTGTTTAATTTTCATACAGGAAAACCATGTTATTTTCTGAGTACGGAGTAAAGAAACTTCCGGAACTACAAACATGCGCAGAATGAAGTTGAAAGTTATCGGAAGATCTCTGTACAGTTATTGGACAATCTCTGTACACATAATGACGACTGAACAATTATCTGTTGAAAAATTCCGCCGGGTTGGATCGGCTGAATTGAACGTAACGGTTGATTATCGTTCTCGGGCATTTTTGAACGATCGTTATCGGACTTGTGTACTCAGTTTTATCCTAACACACAAGTTCTGGAGGCTGACCATAAGAAACTTCTGGTATGCTAGACTCTCTGTTACTAAATATGATATGCTGCATTTAAGAATACATGGAGTTCATAAAGAATAACAGTTGCTACACTGTTAAATGAACACTCCGGCAAAAAAAGTAAGCAGTTAAAATCTGACAGAACCGACAGGTTTTGGACTAATCCATCTCCTCATGGGGGATTCTTAGGGTTTTTTTTTGTTTTCAAAAGCTTTTCCTAAACGGCAGTTGCTAAGTCTAACTGCCAAAATAGTGTGCAAGTGGGTGTTTGCAGGCCATTAAATACTCACCAAGCCTCCAGTGATAGCTTGTAGCCTAACTCAGTGGTTCTCACACTTTTTTGGGTGACGGCGCCCTTGATGGCTTTGAAATTTTTTCAAGGCACCCCTTGGCAACAACAACTACTAAAATGCTGTTATAACCCTTTTTAGGCAGCACCCACTCCAGATTGTAAGTAACCCCCTTTAGCAGGACAAACATTTCCTTACCTATCCTCTGATGTCCAACTTAAACACAAAGGTTAACTGGAAGTTTATGCAGCCACATTGTATATCAATATGTGGTTGCATTACCTGAAGGCAATGCACAGAGGATGAGGATGAATGCCGCGGCACCCCTGGGAGGTGCTTGAGGCGCACCAGGGTGCCGCGGCACCCAGTTTGAGAACCTCTGGCCTAACTGAAGCTCCTAGCAGCTTTCTGGCATCCATGCATGGCTCCCGGGGTGCAGGGCCGCCTTTAGAACAGTATAGGAGGTACTGCTGTATGGGGACCCAAGACAGTCTGGTGCCCAAACAGTGGCAGTTTCACATGGGCCCCAGCTGTCAATCACTCCCGCGGCTTGGCCACTTTCAGTCAAATGAGCTGTGTGGTGATGCCAGCTGCTGTATGTTCACTCTCTTTCTGCCATGTGACACCTGGCAATGCAGAACAATGCATTGTGGCTCTGCCCTGTCATGCTGTGGCCCACCCTCTGCACATGGCTCTGCCTAAAATGGCAGGTAGAGGAGGCATGCTACACCAAGGGGCCTGCTTGCCACTACAATACACCTATCACTACCCACCCACTACTACAAGCTACCTACCAGATTGTGATTGGACATGTGGAGGCACAGAAGAGTAAAGGGGGCCTGTAGGTTGCCCAGTATGGGGCCCAGAAAATTGTGATGGTGGCCCTGCTGGGGTGCACAGCTCCCATCCACGGAGGAAACCAGAAAGCTGCTAGGAGCTCCCGGAAGGCTGGGTTGTGCTTTTTCAGCCGGCTGCTCAAACAACCAGCAAGCACATATCTGGCATCAGGCTATCCCTCCCGGTACCGGATACTGAGGATGTTGCTGTATTTTGACTTTTGGTTTTTCAATTGACATACATTTTCACTATAATTTCAATTGCAAACAGGGCTGGATTTACCATAAGGCACTGTAGGCACGTGCCTATAGGCGCCTGATGATGGAAAGGCGGCTCACTCCCCTCCCCGAGTGTCTTTTTCCCTATGCAGAGTGTAAATGAGAGGTTACTCACCCAGCTCTTTGCACCCCACAGACGAAATCTCCCTCCAGTCAGGGGCACCACTAGCTACTTAGTATTAGGTAGCCAGAGGGACCTTCAGTATTAAGAAGCACCTGTACCTACCTATAGGTTCATGGAGGGCAGAGTCTAGGGTGCCAGGACATCTCGGTCTATGCCAGGGATGTCAAACCGGTCCTACGAGAGCCGAGATCCTCACACATTTTTGATACAGCTCAAATGCATTGATGGGACTGAATCAGGAAAGGTGTGGTCTATCAGGTAGAACACATTCCTTTCTTTCTCAGTCCATCCTAAACACTGGCATGGATCTGGCCCCCCAGGCCTGGAGTGCGACACATGTGGTCTATAGGCTCCTGTGATGTAAATCTGGGCCTGATTGCAAATATCTATTAGTATATGCTGGCCTATAGTATATGCTGGCCTATAGATGGAGCCATCGAGCTGCCATAATAAGACATCATAGAGATGGATGTAGAACTGCATGTTCCCATATACTGTGCTAGAACACTGTATAATCCCATAGCTCCCAACTGTCCCTCTTTTGGAGGGACAGTCCCTCTTTGGGAGCCCTGTCCCTCTGCCCTCTTTCTTCCTCATTTGTCCCTCTTTCAGGACTTTGTCCCTCTTTCTATGTAAATATATATGTATTTATCTACTAAAAAAAATGTGTTTAACTCTAACCTTTATTCCCATCCTCTAAGTGGATATATTACTAATTGTAAAATGTTAATATGAAGGAAAATGAACCAGGTTAGAAAGGACCAGTGTGGTTTGAATTATAAAACAACATATTTTTCTTATGAAATCTTTATGGTATGCTTGACTAGGGGGTGTGATGGGGGCGTGATCAGGGGCGTGATCAGGGGTGTGTCAGCGGTGTGACTTAAAGAGAAACTCCGACCAAGAATTGAACTTTATCCCGATCAGTAGCGAATACCCCCTTTTACATGAGAAATCTATTCCTTTTCACAAACAGACCATCAGGGGGCGCTGTATGGCTAGTATTGTGGTGAAACCCCTCCCACAAGAAACTGAGTACGTACACTTGGCAGTTTCCTTTCTGGGAACCTTGCTGCATTGTGGGAAATAGCAGTTTACAGCTGTTTCCAACTGCCAAAAAAGCACGCAGCAGCTTCATCATCTGCCAACAGTAAAAATGTCACCATGTAATAAATGTCAGAATGTAAATCAGGGATTTAAAAGATTCTGCAATGGGCAAACACTAACTAAATCATTTATACATAATTATTGTAAAAATGAAGCACTTTTTTATTACATTATTTTCACTGGAGTGCATGATGACAAATATAAATAATTTTACATTTATTGGAGGAACCCCTCCCTTCCTTTCATATTGCTGGGACAGAATCCGGCAGACTGGTGGAGGAGATAAAAAAACAAAACACAGGCTGCTACTGATGATGTCACAGGGGAGGTGATCTTAGCTTGTGTGAGATTTCACATAGACGACGCCCCTGTGAGGGAGGGTAGCTGATGACAAACACACCCATGATCTAAAACCTCCTACTAAGCTCAGAAGTAATGGCTGCCACCTGTATAACCCTAGTTATGGAAAGAGGAGGGTGAAAAGCATCCACTGAAATGCTCATAGGCTTGAAGGAATGTTTATCTTTGTATGTGTCAGAGTGGTGCAACTAAATATTTTGAATTAAAAAAATGTTTGGTTTGGGTCCGCTTTAAGATTTCATGCTGGTCTTCTGCTCAAATGCCATATTCTTGCCAGGCCTAGAACCACGGGTCACTATTCCCATTATAGAATATTTTCTGACCTTTCCTTCCATTATTTGTTCTCTGCTGCTCTGAATAGGCCTCTTTGTTTCCCATCAGCCAGCTCTATGCTCTATGGGCGGCAGCCAAATGCTGTTGTGTAACCTCACTCATTGAAGCACAAGAGAGGGACTAGTAACGGGGGTGACTCAACTCATTGTACCCTCTGTTGCTTTATAAACCATTCTAAGCCTGCCCAGAAAACAACAAAAACAACAAACTGAATCTACTATAGTGCCAGCTCAAGCCATTGTGTTCATAATGACATGTCTCCTGTCAGAGAACTGATCCTGTACAAGTATGTCATCATCAATGGAGAGAGCCCACATTAAAGCGGATCCAAGGTGAAAAACTAACTATACCAAGTAACTTGTCTATATTTATCTTATCTAAAAATGAAGCTGCAAACAGCTTCAACAGAATATGATTATTTCTTCCTGTGAAACAATGAGAGCAGCCATGTTCTGCTTGTCACATTACACACAGGCAAGCTAATAGCATCTCCATCCCTCAGCTCAATCCCCTCTCCTCCTCCCCTCTGCCTCTGAAATCACTGGCTAGTAACAACTCCTCCCCCTGCCCAGACTGCGCTCCCATAAGCCCTGGCTACATTGCTCTAAGAGTGCCAAGGCACAAAAGGAGCTGTGGGCATGGCTTGTTTAGTTTATAGGGAATTTGAGTATTAAAAAAAAATAAAAATAAACTGGCCTAAACAAAAGAGCTGACCATATGATGCGATTGTAAATGTACTGGAGTTCTAATCCCTTCTCCATGTGCCATGTGTCCTCATCAGAGAGGTATACAGGGTCACAGGTCAAGCAATCCTAACCAATTAAAAAAAAATTACACATGTAATCACTAGAGATGATCAATGAGATTTTTATGCAAATGTATGCAGTTTTAAAACGGACCAATTTAAACCCAGGTTTAAATTGATTGGTCCATTTTCAAGCTGCATATATTTGCATACATTTGCATCAACTCAGAAAAATTTGCATCTCTGTGATCATCCCTAGTAATCACAAAAGAGGGGTCCTAAGGACTACAGAGCAGTGCCTCCAAGACAAAGCCCCCCCTTCTTCACTGCCAGACCCCAGGCCAAGCACTGAAACACCTTGCTTATTTTTTTTTTTTTTTTTTTCATTTACATCAGTTGAGCTCAGAGCCGAATCATACACAAGGCAACTGAAGCAGCTGCCTAGGGCCTGGAGAGAGACTAGGGGCATGGTTGATGCTAGTCTCCACCAAATCTTACCAAAAAAAACAGGGGGCTATGAAGGGTGGGCCCAAAGTTTTTCACTTGCCTAGAGTCCCATTTCACCTAAATCTGCCTCTGATTTTGCCCCACTGATTCCTGGAGACTAGCAGCCTTGCTGGGGGAGGAAATCAGAGAATCAACAGCAGCCTAGCGGGGGGGGGGGGGGGGGGGGAGGAAATCAGAGAATCAACAGCAGCCTTGCTGGGGAAGGAAATCAGAGAATCAACAGCAGCCTAGCTGGGGGAGGAAATCAGAGAATCAACAGCAGCCTAGCTGGGGGAGGAAATCAGAGAATCAACAGCAGCCTAGCTGGGGGAGGAAATCAGAGAATCAACAGCAGCCTTGTTGGGGGAGGAAATCAGAGAATCAACAGCAGCCTAGCGGGGGGGGGGGGGGGGGGGAGGGAGGAAATCAGAGAAACAACAGCAGCCTTGTTGGGGGAGGAAATCAGAGAATCAACAGCAGCCTAGCTGGGGGAGGAAATCAGAGAATCAACAGCAGCCTAGCTGGGGGAGGAAATCAGAGAATCAACAGAAGCCTAGCTGGGGGAGGAAATCAGAGAATTAACAGCAGCCTAGCTGGGGGAAGAAATCAGAGAAATAACAGCAGCCTAGCTGGGGGAGGAAATCAGAGAAATAACAGCAGCCTAGCTGAGGGAGAAAATCAGAGAATCAACAGCAGCCTAGCTGGGGGAGGAAATCAGAGAATCAACAGCAGCATAGCTGGGGGAAGAAACCAGAGAATCAACAGAAGCCTAGCTGGGGGAAGAAACCAGATAATCAACAGAAGCCTAGCTGGGGGAAGAAACCAGATAATCAACAGAAGCCTAGCTGGGGGAAGAAACCAGAGAATCAACAGAAGCCTAGCGGGGGGAGGAAATCAGAGAATCAACAGCAGCCTAGCTGGGGGAGGAAATCAGAGAATCAATAGCAGCCTAGCTGGGGGAGGAAATCAGAGAATCAATAGCAGCCTAGCTGGGGGAGGAAATCAGAGAATCAACAGCAGCCTAGCTGGGGGAGGAAATCAGAGAATCAACAGCAGCCTAGCTGGGGGAGGAAATCATAGAATCAACAGCAGCCTAGCTGGGGGAGGAAATCAGAGAATCAATAGCAGCCTAGCTGGGGGAGGAAATCAGAGAATCAACAGCAGTCTAGCTGGGGGAGGAAATCAGAGAATCAACAGCAGCCTAGCTGGGGGAAGAAATCAGAGAATCAACAGCAGCCTAGCTGGGGGAGGAAATCATAGAATCAACAGCAGTCTAGCTGGGGGAAGAAATCAGAGAAATAACAGCAGCCTAGCTGGGGGAGGAAATCAGAGAAATAACAGCAGCCTAGCTGAGGGAGAAAATCAGAGAATCAACAGCAGCCTAGCTGGGGGAGGAAATCAGAGAATCAACAGCAGCATAGCTGGGGGAAGAAACCAGAGAATCAACAGAAGCCTAGCTGGGGGAAGAAACCAGATAATCAACAGAAGCCTAGCTGGGGGAAGAAACCAGATAATCAACAGAAGCCTAGCTGGGGGAAGAAACCAGAGAATCAACAGAAGCCTAGCGGGGGGAGGAAATCAGAGAATCAACAGCAGCCTAGCTGGGGGAGGAAATCAGAGAATCAATAGCAGCCTAGCTGGGGGAGGAAATCAGAGAATCAATAGCAGCCTAGCTGGGGGAGGAAATCAGAGAATCAACAGCAGCCTAGCTGGGGGAGGAAATCAGAGAATCAACAGCAGCCTAGCTGGGGGAGGAAATCATAGAATCAACAGCAGCCTAGCTGGGGGAGGAAATCAGAGAATCAATAGCAGCCTAGCTGGGGGAGGAAATCAGAGAATCAACAGCAGTCTAGCTGGGGGAGGAAATCAGAGAATCAACAGCAGCCTAGCTGGGGGAAGAAATCAGAGAATCAACAGCAGCCTAGCTGGGGGAGGAAATCATAGAATCAACAGCAGTCTAGCTGGGGGAAGAAACCAGAGAATCAACAGAAGCCTAGCTGGGGGAGGAAATCAGAGAATCAACAGCAGCCTAGCTGGGGGAGGAAATCAGAGAATCAACAGCAGCTTAGCTAGGGGAAGAAACCAGAGAATCAACAGCAGCTTAGCTAGGGGAAGAAACCAGAGAATCAACAGCAGCTTAGCTGGGGGAGGAAATCAGAGAATTAACAGCAGCCTAGCTGGGGGAGGAAATCATAGAATCAACAACAGTCTAGCTGGGGGAAGAAACCAGAGAATCAACAGCAGCCTAGCTGGGGGAGGAAATCAGAGAATCAACAACAGTCTAGCTGGGGGAAGAAACCAGAGAATCAACAGCAGCCTAGCTGGGGGAAGAAATCAGAGAATCAACAGAAGCCTAGCTGGGGGAGGAAATCAGAGAATCAACAGCAGCCTAGCTGGGGGAGGAAATCAGAGAATCAACAGAAGCCTTGCTGGGGGAGGAAATCAGAGAATCAACAGAAGCCTAGCTGGGGAGGAAATCAGAGAATTAACAGCAGCCTAGCTGGGGGAGGAAATCAGAGAATTAACAGCAGCTTAGCTGGGGAGGAAATCAGAGAATCAACAGCAGCCTAGCTGGGGGAGGAAATCAGAGAAATAACAGCAGCCTAGCTGGGGGAGGAAATCAGAGAATCAACAGCAGCCTTGCTGGGGGAGGAAATCAGAGAATCAACAGAAGCCTAGCTGGGGGAATGAGCAAGAGGCCAAACAGTGGTCTAGCTAGGAGAAGGAGTCAAAGAATCAACAGTGGCCTAACTAATGTAAGTAGGCAAAGACTGATCGGCAGCCTAGCTGGGGGAAGGAGCAGAAGAATCAACAGCCACCTAGCTGGAAGAGGAAGCCAGAGGATCAACAGCCGCCTATCTGTGGGGAGAAGCCAGAGGATCATCATCAACAAAGCCAGGGTGAAAAAGGCAAATGTGATCACAAGATCAGGGTACATTAACCAGAGGATCAGGATCACAAGGGTAGGGTATTGGATAAGCTGGAAAATGTCAGGGTTATGGAGCAGAAAGGCACTCCAGCTTCGGCCAATGAACAGTTTAAACCTGAAGCACACATCACACATACCCATGCATTCACTGGCACCTCATACTGCGGGCACCTGCAAACACACAGACAGACATGGCCATCACCATGGCAGCAAGGGATAATGGTACCAAGATCTTTTAGGTCTCTCAATGTTAGATAAGACTGTATTTTGTAGATGTGCAGTTGTGAAGGGCGGGAGATGGGCTGGATATGAGGAATAAAGGAGAGATCTGGGTAAAACAGTAACTCTAATTTGTGAGTTAGGAAGAATTGCAATGTCAATGACCAGGAGATATCAGGGAGTGAAAATGTGATGAGAAAATAAACTGTTATATCCAGGTTACATTTTAGGCACCTCAAGCATAACATAGGTCTTTTTATTTACCTGTATATCCTGGCGTATAAGACTACTTTTTAAAGGGGAACTGAAGTAAGAGGTATACGGAGGCTGCCATATTTATTTCCTTTTAATCTATACCAGTTGCCTGGCAGCCCTGCTGGTCTATTTTTCTGCAGTAGTATCTGAATCACACCAGAAACAAGCATGCAGCTAGTCTTGTCAGATCTGACTTTAAAGTCTGAAACACCTGATCTGCTGCATGCTTGTTCAGGGGCTATGGCTAATAGTATTAGAGGCAGAGGATCAGCAGGGCTGCCAGGCAACTGGTATTGCTTAAAAGGAAATAAACATGGCAGCCTCCATATACCTCTCACTACAGTTCCCCTTTAACCTAAGAAAATCTCAAAAGTCGGGGGTCATCTTGTAGGGCGGGTGCTGAAACTTCCAAGCCGGACTGGAGAATCTGCGGTTGCCGCATACGGTGGAGGGAGCTCAAAAACGTCCGCGGCCACATCCCCATCATATGCGGCAACTGTATGAAAGCAGCAAGGGCGGTGCTGTACAAGTATGGTAGAGGAAAATACACTCACCAGGATTCCTAGAAAGAAGGGACTTAATGTCCTGATGACGAAGTGAGGGGGCATCTCACTGGGAAGGTGGAAGTGAGCAAGCTGCAGGGGTCTGGGACCCCCAGGGTATGGAAAAAAATAGATAGAGTGGTGCTGTGCCTTGAAAAACACACCTCTTGAGGGCGTGGCTTGCTCATGGACGAGTGAAGACGCTCTAGCTTTGAGCTCCCGTTCTTAGACTCATTTAATAGCGACATTAGCAGTCTAGCATAGTCTCCCTTGCCTGATTTTAGTATGGGAGGAAGAGACAACAAGAAGAAGAAGGACCAGGGGCAGTCTAACACTGCCCCGGCGGCACAGATCCAGCAATACCTCAAACCGATCACGAGGGCCGACGACACCGCGGGAACCTCCAAGATGGCGCCCGAACAACAGGGACTTAGCCCCGTATCACAGCCTGCGGAGAAGAACTCACCTCCTGGGAACATCACAAAGGGACAGCCTTCACCAACTCACAATGCCTCTCCGAGGCCCAACAAAGATAACAAAGGTCAGTCCTCTCCTCCCCCGAACACATCTCCTAAAATGAACCTTGCTGCGCAGGCCTCCCCCTCACTTTCCTTGTCACCTAAGGCGCCCGAAGGTGTAGAGGGGCAGCCTTCTCCACCGCACTCCACGTGCTCAGCATCCTACGAGGAGGTAGACCTTCATGATTATATTAGGTCCCTACCCACGAAGGGTGACCTCGAGGCCTACATAAGCAGACTCGAAGCGACATACAAGAGGGAAATATCGGAGGTGAAACAAGAAATACGCCATATAGGGAATAGACTAGAAGATACGGAAAAACAGGTTGAAAAGCTGGAAAAGACTCAATCCGAACAACAAGATACCATTGATGTACATTCCCAGCAGATAAAAGACCTATATCTGCGCTTAGATGACCAGGAGAATCGTCATAGACGAAACAACCTCCGTGTCAGGGGCATCCCAGAGGCCATTAAAACTACGGAGCTCATCCCAACCCTTCTCTGCATCTTCAACAACATACTGGGAAAGGACAAGGACGACCATATAGAGATTGATCGGGCCCATCGCACACTGGCCCCGGTCAGCACCAACCCAGACAGACCGCGCGACGTTATCTGCCGCATACATTATTATAAAGTTAAGGAGGCCATCATAACCGCATCCAGGGACTTGGAGGAGATTGAATTCGACGGGGCAAAAATCATGATCCTAGCGGACCTCTCCAGACTGACCCTCCAGATGCGCAGGGCGGTACGTCCGCTTCTGGACATTCTGAGGGAAAAGAAGATACCATATAGATGGGGCTATCCCTTCCACCTGCAGGCGAATCATGACGGTAGAACGGCCCTACTATACAGCCCCGATGACCTAAAGAAGTTTAGAGATATCCTCCATCTACCCGAGGTACAACTAGATGAATGGCCGCTACAAGCTGCAAAACCGATTGCTAGCCAGCCACAGAAGCCGCGGTGGGCCACGGTCAACAGAAAAGGGAACCGCTGATCACTCTCCACCTTTATCTCTCCTGCGGTACTGTCGTGGGGGACATCTGCTCCACTTTTGTGATCCGAATTACTCTCCTCTCAAGGTACTGTAACTGTTATCCTATGTTCTCGGTTAGGCCCCACTATCGCCATAGACTTACGACCCCCCCGCTTCCCACCTTCCACATACTTGCATGCCTTCTATGCATATGACAAGCTGGACATGGCCCTGGTCACACCACTAAGCTCACAAGGCGGGTTGTTACAAACCTCCATAGAACTTTCTCCGGGCCCCCATACGATCTTCTATATGCCCCCCAATACTGAGAGGGGCGAGCCCTGGGGTCAGAAGGATAATGGACAACGACATCTGAAGTCAGCGGAGTTCCTCTCCCCCCAGGACTTAAGTCGATTTCTGGCCACATAAAAGAAACAAGCACCGCGGAACTTGTGGGGGGAATGCGTCTGGGGTGTAGTTTATGGCGAAATTTGGTTAATGCTTTTCATACTATGCCACTGGCTTATACAAATGCCTTACACTGTTGAAGTTTTATGAAGATAGGGCTTGACACTTGTACTACATCTAATTATGTGTTTTCTTACCCTATATTGTGTTTATGGTTTTAAGTGTTACACTCCAGGCCAGTTGCCTGTATACTGAGTTTGTTATTTAAAAGGCCGGATAACCTGACGCTATATATCTACATGAGCGAAGCCCCCCCTCCCTGGCTTAATCCAGGGTAGAGGTCTAATCCACACCACCTCCACTAATGGAGACTTTTGCACATTGAGTCCGGCGGGAGCTCACGAACAATGACAGACGCGAGACCACGCGTTTCGTGAGTTTCCTCTCCCCATCATATGATACACTGGTTCCGACCAGTCCTGAGACCACAAACATTGTGTTCTACGAGGATGATTTTATTCCTCGTGTTTTATGTTTTTGTTTCATTTAATTCCCTTTCCCCCCCCAACACAACACCCTCCCTCCGCCATCCATCCCAGGTCACCATACCCCCATTCCATCTAACTACTCAAGGGACCTCTGGGCCTGTTGAAGACCAGAGCATCAACACAGGCACCTCGACCACACAAAAGTCTAAATGACGACCAATAAATTAAAACTGCCAGACTGCAAGTGCGTCACCTATAACGTGAAAGGTTTAAATAATCCTAATAAGAGGTCACAGATTCTCTATCACTTGCATAAACAGAAAGTTAAAGTGGCTATGCTGCAAGAAACACATTTCCGCAGCGACTCAATCCCTTGCCTCAATAATCGCTTCTTTAATAGGTGGTATCACAGCACATTCCCTGATTCAAAATCAAAGGGCGCATCAATTGGCCTCCACAAAACCTTTCCCCTGGCCGACATAGATACTCTTATCGACCCACAGGGCCGATACGTTTTTCTTAAAGGCAAACTATATGGCAAACCTATAACATTCGCTTCCCTTTACCTCCCCAATGCTAACCAAGGACAGCATCTCTTACGCTATCTAAATAAACTAGAAACCTTTGCCGACGGTGTGGTGGTGATTGGAGCAGACATTAACATGTGCCTCAATCCCAAGCTAGATTCTTCTAGCGAGCAGGGTCACATTTCACACAAGCTGAGATCCCAAATAAAGAAAAAAATGCTGGATCTTTGTCTGGTGGACAGTTGGAGGGTGTTCAATCCGGGCGTTAGGGACTATACATTCCGCTCAGCTCTGCACAATTCTTTCAGTCGCATAGACTATATTCTGGTATCACACTGCCTTCTGGAAAAAATACAAGCAGTAGACATTGGCCTCCACATTTGGTCTGACCACTCCCCCGTATACTGCTCTCTTAATATGTCCACGGACAGCCACAGAGAGTTCCAGTGGAGACTTAACAATAATTTACTAAAAGATGACACCTGCCTTAATGATATTAAGAAGGCTATCTCGAATTTTGTTTCTGATCATGCTAATGATACAACCGCCTACCCCATTAAATGGGAAGCATTAAAGTGCGTGTTACGAGGGGTTTTTATATCACACGGCGCCAGGATTAAGAAAGAAAAAAGTAGTAAAATTTCTTATCTCCTAAAGCTATTAACAGACCTAGAGAATAAACAAAAATCAGGCTCAGATACATCAGACACCATTGCCCTCCAACTGTCCAGCAGGAGACAGGAACTCCTGGCTTTGCTGGACGAAAACTCTCTAAGAGCTAGAGAGAAATTTAAGGGTACTCTGTACGAGAAAGCAGATAAATGTGGCACGCTCCTGGCATCCCGCCTACACCCTAGAAACAACCAATCCTTCATCCCCCAAATCAGAACCCCCAAAACCGATGCTATAAAACATAAATCCTCTGAAATAGCCGCGGCTTTCAGGAACTACTACCTAGATCTGTACAACCTAAAAGGCAAGTTCCATAATCTGGATGCCGACACACTTTCCAAAAAGATCCAAAAATATATCTCCCAAACGAAACTCAAACAGATAGGGGAGGAGGTGGCTAAAGAGTTAGATAAGGAATTTTCAGAGGCGGAAATATCTACTGGTATTCAGTCCCTCAAGAATGGGAAGAGTCCCGGGCCCGATGGCATGTCAGGTGCCTTTTTTAAAACTCTCTCATCTGAACTTACTCCTATCCTCTACAGAGCCTTTAATGATATTTCAGGGACCTCCTCTTTCCCGAATCAGGCATTACAAGCCCACATCGTGGTGATCCCTAAGATAGGCAAGGACGCCAATCTTTGCGGTAGTTACCGCCCCATATCCCTAATAAACCTCGATATCAAGCTGTATTCAAAAATAATAGCCGAAAGACTTAAGCCCATCCTCCCGTCTATTATTCACACCGATCAGGCAGGATTTACACAAGGGCGAGAGGCAAGGGATAATACCCTAAAAACCACCTCTCTGATACACAAAGCAATAAAAGATGGTAGACAGATGTGTTTGCTCACGATTGATGCGGAGAAGGCGTTCGACAGGATCCATTGGGGCTTTCTCAGAGAAACTTTAGCTCAAGTGGGGTTGGGTCAAAATTTGATACATAAGATCTTGGGTTTGTATGTAGGCCCGTCTGCAAGGGTCAGGGTTAACGGGATCCTGTCGGACGCCTTCCCTATCTCCAATGGGACGAGGCAGGGCTGCCCCCTGTCTCCGATGCTTTACATTATGTGCATGGAACATTTCGCTGAAGCTCTGCGTATGAATCCAGATATTAAAGGCCTTCAGTCTGGTGATCGGCAATCCAAAATAGCCCTCTATGCCGACGACCTGCTTCTCTTTATCACTGAACCACAGATCACTTTACCTAACTTTTTAAGAGAAGCGGAGCGTTTCGGAAACCTCAGTAATTTCAAAATCAATTTGTCCAAATCCGAGATACTCAACATTTCTATTCCAAAGCATAAAGCAGACCTCCTCAGATCTTCCTTCCCTTTTAGATGGGCTTCCCGCTCCATCAAATACTTAGGAGTTCATATCCCAGCCAACTTATCAGAACTATACCAGCTAAACTACATTCCTCTGCTAGAAAAAATTACTCTTGACCTTAAAAGTTGGACTAAATTGAAAATTTCTTGGCTCGGTAAAGCAAATGTCCTTAAGATGGACATCTTGCCACGGCTACTTTACGTCTTCCAAGCCATCCCGATTAATATCCCTAAAACTTTCTTCTATAAACTAAGAAGCACAGTTATCTCATTCCTGTGGGGCGGTGGGAAATCAAGATGCCACTTTAATCTGCTGATCAGACCCAAATCAGAAGGAGGTTTAGGCATACCCTGCTTTAGAAAATACCATGAAGCCGCCCAACTGATCTTAATCTTGGATATATTCCACAACGGAATGCAAAAGCACTGGGTTCCCATAATCACAGCAGAATCCCCAGTGGACCCTAGGGCTCTTTTATGGACCACTAAAAATCTTAGACCACCTAGAACTGCACTACCTTTCTGGATCAGGGAACTGCTAGATGGTTGGGACAGGGCCAGAGCTGCATATAACATTTCTTCCATCCCTAGTCCCTTAAGCAGTATTTTAGATAACCCCCAATTTAGCTTATTCATGCACGCCCCCAGGTTCTTGGGCAGAGATAGAAATGCCTGGCCCCAGATCAGACACTACATCACAGGGCGCTCATTGACCGCTTCTGAAACATGGGACGTTAGGGGCACCCCGCAACCCCCCATGCAATGGCTAATGAAATCTTCATTCCAGGGTTTTTACAGAACATTATCTAAAGCTGGCAATATACATAGGGACCTCACCTTCTTTGAACAGTTGTGCTCCCTGCAGGGAAAACCAGACCATATGATCTCACAGGTCTATTCTATTCTGGTTTGCTCAGTTGGGGAGGTCAACTTAGAAAGGATCCAAAATAAATGGCACAGAGACCTGGGCAAAACTCTTGAACCTGAGGATTGGGAAAAATCATTTTCTCTTTCACATAGATCATCTCCCTCAATCTTAGCCCAGGAGAGAAATTACAAAATATTCTGTAGATGGTACAGAGACCCCCAAACCCTACACAGATACGACCCCCAGACAACCGACATCTGCTGGAGATGCTCAACCCAAACGGGCACCTATCTCCACATATGGTGGGCATGCGAGAGTATCCAGCCCTTTTGGAAACTGGTGTTTAAACTACACAAATTATTATATTTAACTTCCCTCCCATATCTTCCTGAAATAGCTCTGTTGTCCATCTTACCTGGATCTCTCAAAAACATCAAAAAATCAATATTTCGCTTTATCTTGACATGTGCCAGATTGCTGATCGCCAGACTTTGGAAGAGCCCCAGATGCCCTTTGGGAAGGGAACTGCTTCAGGAAATTAACCTGCTGATGAGACTAGACGATCTAATGCTATCCGCCCAATCTAAACAGGCTCTTTGGTCCCAGAGATGGGCAATTTGGTTGGATTTCAGGGACACAGACAAAGCTCTCGAGTTCTGCAATAACATTTGAGCCTCAGGCTACCTAGCCAATACATGTATTTGTTGACGTTGGGTGCGCTGTACACAGGTTGCGTTTAATTCTCAGAGCCCTCTGTTTCCCATCGCTAAGCAACACCTTAGGGGCTGGTGACCCCCCCCCCCCCTCCCACCTTTCCTTCCCCCCCTCCCCTCAATCCCCACTCCAGCCCCAATACCTCCCTTTGCACCATCCCCCCCCCCTCCCCCATCCTCCCTTCCCCCTTTCTCCCCCCCCCCCCCCTCCGCTTACCCTGGTTTTGTATAAAAATTGGATACAGATATGTCACTTAATAAGTATGTTATCGTGTTACCACAGTGTACGCCTTTTCCTACAGTTTACCTGTAAATACTTTCCACTGCTGTAAATGTAAGCTAATCTCATTATCCATGTGTTAACCGCCTGTTATTATCTTGTTGTGTCCTTGAATAAAAATACATTTTCAAAAAAAAAAAAAAAAAAAAACACACCTCTTTCACCTGTCGGGCCCGCCCTTGTATCCTATTACTCTACCTCCTTCTCTGCCGCTCAGATCTCGTACATGCGTGCCTGCTAAAGAAAAAAACTGATCCGTCTGCATTTGCAGGGACCCGTTTTCAAAACCTGAATGGAAGGTCCAGATCTGCTGCATTTTCATGCAATGTATCTGCACCCCGATACACGCAGGGGTAATGGCAGGCAATGGGAAAACGGATCCCCCTCTACACTGGCAAATTTTGACACAGAAACGGATGCGTTTCTGTGTCACAGCCTAGAGGGGGTTGGGGGAATAGCGGGCTGCCATGCTGGAGGGTGATAGCAGGCAGGACGAGGGTGGCAGCGGTTAGCGGGACGCCCCCCCCCCTCACCTGGGACCCCCGTCCCCGCTACCTCTCCAGCTAGTTTTAATTATTTAAAAATCATTTAAAATCAATATAATGTAGCAGGCGGCGAGCGGAGAACCTACTTCCTTGCATCCCATCGCTGCCGCGTCACTTCCTGTAATGTTCATTCCTCTGATGTTCATTGGACGGCATTATAGGAAGTGACGCGGCGAGTGGTGGTGCGCAAGGAAGTAAGTTCCCCACTTGCCTCCTGCTACTTTATGTTGATTTTAAACGATTTTTAAAAAAGATTGAAACTAGCTGGAGGGGGACCCAGGTGAGGAATGAGATTCAGGGATTTAAAAGATTTTACAATGGGCAAACACTGACTAAATCATTTATACATAATTATTGTAAAAATGAAGCACTTTTTTTATTACATTATTCTCACTGGAGTTCCTCTTTAATTGCATGTGGGCATTTGTGTCTGACCTCTCACACATTCGATATACAGGGGAAGAGTCATCTCAGTGTAGACAGCGTACAAGGGGCAGAAAGCAGAAAACTGCAAATGTGCAAAAAAACGTGCATAAAACTGAAAGACAAGTGTGCCCCCTGCCTTACAATGACAAGAGATGCTCTGCAGGCTCTATGCAGGTAAGCCTTGCTATTGTTATCGAAACCTGACAGGAATATTTCTGTGTGAATGTGGAAATCACAGACATTGTTATTGATTGTTCTGCCGTATAGATTGAATCCTCAGCCAGGACCAGCTGTCAGCATAATGTAAAAATCCATAACTGAAAAGCAGCATTTAATTACCTGCTCCACCAATTCATTTACAGTACAGAAGTATTGATGAAAACATGTTTTCTGGTCTTGAATAAAATACTCAAAAAGCCACTTTGAAATGATTCATAAACTCATAATTTAAATAGAAAATCTGAATAGAAAAGAATAACAAAGTGCAAAGAAACAAGCAAACAAAAAACAATCTTTCGCAAAACGTGATAGTTTAGCTTTTCAGTGGATTGATTTTTTCCCCCTTTTTTGCCAGCAATACTGATAACAATCAGTAGGTGGCAGCACTGAATCTATCTGTGGCATCTTCTCAGTTAGGCCCCGTTCACACTTGCGTTTTTTTAAAAACCGGAACGGATGTCCGGACCGGACCTGATCCGTACGGTTCCTATCCAGATCCGGTCCGTTTGCATCTGTTTTCCGTGCGGTATGAACACGGTTGCGGTCCGGATCCGTTTGAGATAACAAGCTGTATAATAATACCTGGGGTCTGGGAGGTCGGCAGAAGCTCTGGGGTCGTTGTAGGGCCTCACCTCCTCGTTATCAGACGTATCGGACATGTTGCTGCCAAGGAGCTCCAGCGTGAGGTCGCTGCTGCTCCACTCTGTGGGCGCTGGGCCCATGTGTCCCCGTCCAGGATGGCCGCTGTAGCATGGAGGAAGCATGGGAGGTGGGGTGGAGCGTCCGTTTTTTACGGCCAGTGTGTTGTGCGCTCTCCAGTTCTCATTGGTTTGTATTGGCCGGATGCAACAGTCCGGCTCCGCTCCGGATACGTCTGCCGGAGGAGCCGGACCAAAAAATAGCGCATATTGGATCTTACGCCGGAGTCCGGATCCGGTCCGGACGGAACGGACGCATAGACTTTCATTGCTGTGCCGTGCGTCCGTTCCGCATGCGGTCCGGCTCCGGCACGGCGATTCCGGACGGCGACCGCCAATGTGAACCGGGCCTTAGGCCCGGTGCACACCAAAACTCGCTAGCAGATCCGCAACATGCTAGCAGATTTTTAAACGCTTTTTCTTATTTTTCTGTAGCGTTTCAGCTAGCATTTTGCGGTTTTGTGAAGCGTTTTTGGTGTAGTAGATTTCATATATTGTTACAGTAAAGCTGTTACTGAACAGCTTCTGTAACAAAAACGCCTGCAAAACCGCTCTGAACTGCCGTTTTTCAGAGCGGTTTGCGTTTTTCCTATACTTTACATTGGAGGCCTCACCCCGGGACTATGCATTTCAGCAAAACGCCTCCTGCTCTGGTGTGAACCACCCCATTGAGATACATTGACCAAGCGTATCCGCAGCTGTAAGGGGCTGCCAAAATGCCGAAAAACCCGCTTGGTGTGCACCAGCCCTCAGGCCCAGTGCACACAAAAAACCTCCAGCAGATCTGCAAAAAACGCTAGAAGTTTTTCAAGCAGATTTCAGGATCCATTCACACTAGAACATTTTGCCGTCGATTTCGGCAAAACGCTCAAACACTAGCGCGTTCGGTACTTATCCGTTAGCCGGGTGCATCCGGCAGGTGGCGCTGTTGTAGCTAATTTCATTCATACTTAGTTCACGTAGTACTGTGTGGATGGAACCGCCGCAGGTGGCGCTAATTACATTTATACGGAACGTAACAATACAGTGTTAATGGCAACTAATACATTGGCCTCAATTCACTAAGCTTATCTCCTGTCTTTAATACGTTTCTAGAAATGTTACCATGGTGATAAGACATGTAGTATTCAGGAAACATTTTACCTCAGGCAAACCTAAAGTTAACTCTTCTGTCTATAAGTTAACTCTCCAATCCTTAAAGAGGAACTGTAACGTGAAAACGTCCCCTGGTGGGTACTCACCTCGGGTGGGGGAAGCCTCGGGATGGCTTCCCACGCCGTCCTCGGTCCCTCGGGGGTCTCGCTGCAGCCCTCCGTACAGCGGTGACGTCATTATTTACCTTCCCGGCTCCAGCGCAGGCGCTCTGACGGCTGTCGGCTCCGAAGTAGGCGGAAATACCCGATCGACGTCGGGTCCGCTCAACTGCGCAGGCGCAAGCGTCTCCGGCGCCTGCGCAGTAGAGCGGACCCGACTGAGATCGGGTATTTCCGTCTACTTCGGAGCCGACAGCAGCCACAGCGCCCCCGCTGGAGCCTGCAAAGGTAAATATTGAAGTCACAGTCGGGTCTGTCGCCGGCTGTTCGGAGGGCTGCAGCGAGACCCCCGTGGGACAGAGGACGGCGTGGGAAGCCTCATTAGGATCCCGAGGCTTCCCCCACCCGAGGTGAGTACCCCCCCAGGGGCGTTTTTTAATGTCTCTTTAAATTAACTCCAGAGTTAAAGACAGGCTGTTAATTAACTGCGTGTGAAAAGAACTACAGAGGAGGTAACTTGAGGACCCACACTTTACCCCCCCTTAAGGACCAGCGCTGTATTCTGTGATCTGTGCTGGGTGGGCTCTGAAGCGACCAGATCGCCCCCCTTTTTTCCCCCCTATGGGGATGATGTGCAGGGGGGGGGGGGGGTCTGATCGCTCCTGCCTGCCTGAGGTTAGCGGGGGGGGGCACCTCAAAGCCCCCCTCCGCGGTGACATTCCCCCCCTCCATCTCCTACCTCCCTTCCCCGGAGATCAGAGGCTGCACAGGAACGGATCTGTCCTGTGCAGCCTATAACAGGCTCCTGCCTGTCATGTGACAGCGATCCCCGGCCGGGGATCGCTGATCTGGTACAACGCTGCTACTGTTAGCAGCGTTGTACAAATGTAAACAAAGCGGATTATTTCCGCTTGTGTTTACATTTAGCCTGCGAGCCGCGATCGGCGGCCCGCAGGCTATTCACGGAGCCCCCCGCCGTGAATTGACAGGAAGCAGCCGCTCGCGCGAGCGGCTGCTTCCTGATTAATTAGCCTGCAGCCGGCGATGCAGAACTGCATCGCTGGTCCTGCAGCTGCCACTTTGCCGAGTGCGCGTTATGAGTGCGCGGTCGGCAAGTGGTTAAGGAATAAAGAGATAAAATAACTTTCTCACTGTGTGGAGGTAAGTTTTCTCTTGCCTTATTATCTCCAGCATGATCTTAGTGAATTGAGGCCACTGTATTTGAAGTGGCAGGAACTGTCGAATTAAAATGAAGGCAGCGGCAATGTAACAGATGAAGCCGCCGCCTTTGTCACTTTTCTGCCCTCTCTCAACTATAGAACACTGCCAGTTGGGGGGGCATTGCAAGCAAACAAGCAGGCTTCCCTGCCGCGACGAACGACTGTGGGGGGACACGCATGTCCCCGCCGGCTGCCAGCATTGTATAGAAGCGAGAGGAGGGCAAAGGGTGAGAAGAAGAACAACAGACGAAGGCGGCGGCTTCATCTGTTACATTGCCACCGCCTTCATTTTAATTCCATTACGTGACAGTTCCGGCCACTTCAAATACAATGTATTCGTTGACATTAACACTGTATTGTTACGTTCCGTATAAATGTAATTAGCGCCACCTGCGGCGGTTCCATTCACACAGTAAACGTAAAGTAAGTATGAATAAAATTAGCTACAACAGCGCCACCTGCCGGATGCGCCCGGCTAACGGATAAGTACCGCCCGTTCTTACTAGCACGAATCGCCCAAAATCGCCAAAACGCAAACGCGTCGCCTGCACTATTTTCAGGCAATTTTCCGGCGATCGCGTTTTAGTGCTATAGAAGCGCTAAACACGATCGCGGAAAAATATCAGCAGTGTTCAGTGATTTTTCCGCTGAAAAATACTCACGTTTTGCGCTTTCAAGTGTGAATGGGCCCATAGAGAGGTTTTCTACACATGCCTAGTGTTTTTTGGAGCGTTTTTGTGTAGCAGATTTCATATATTGTTACAGAGAAGCTGTTACTGAACAGCTTCTGTAACAAAAACGCCTGGAAAACCCTCTGATCTAGCGTTTTTCAGAGCAGTTTTCCACTTTCCTATACTTTAACATTGAGGCAGAAATGCCTCAGAAATCTCAAAAATGCTGCAGCCCCCATAGTCTTCTCACTTCAGTTGTGCTTTCCAACGCCGAACAGTTGCTCACCACTAGCTCCCACCCCTATCCTGTGTACAGGACTGAATAATACGAGGATTCACACAGGTGCCTCTGCAGCATTCATCAACTGTGCAGAGGAAAATCCACACCTGCAGCAATTCCTGAGCAGCATGCATCAGCTGCGATGCTTCAGAAGACTGGGGGGGGTGGGAATGCTTGTATTCATAACATCAGCATTTGACTATTTCATGAAACCAGCGTCTGCTGACTTACTTCCATGCCTGCAGCTGAAGATTAGGGGGTGATTCCATGAGTTGTGCAGGAGAGCTTCTTCCAATGCCCACATTTCCTCTATTAGTTGTGCATTTATCTGTGACCAGCAGAGGGCAGTGCTACACTTCCCGGCCGCATGTAAAGCATTGTAAGGCCAGGACTCGAAGCTGACCAGCAGGTGGCAGTGTTTCCTCTGTACAGAAGGGACGATGCTTTTCTGCCATGAAATAATCAAACAACAACTTATCAAACAACTTTATCAGCACCTGTGAAAACCGCGGGTAAGACAAGTAATGTGATCAATGATTTGGTACAACTTCTTTTGGTTTGTGGAGAGGTATTCTATGTGAGGGGGGAACACTGAAGTGAGAAGTATATGGAGGCTGCCATATTTATTTCCAATAATGATAGAAAGACGTAACAGTGAGTGCACACCACCTTACTGCCTTAGGCCCAGTGCACACCAAAACCGCTAGCAGATCCGCAATACACTAGCGGTTTTGGGAGCTGATTTCAGAGCGATTCTAGGTATGTTTAGAGAGGTTTTCTAAACATGCCTAGCGGTTTTGGGTGCGTTTTTGTGTAGCAGATTACACATATTGTTACAGTAAAAGCTGTTACTGAACAGCTACTGTAACAAAAATGCCTGGCAAACCGCTCTGAACTAGCGTTTTTCTGAGCGGTTTGCGTTTTTCCTATACTTTACATTGAGGACGAAACGCTTCCAAAAACCGCAAACGCGCAGCAGGAGGCGCGTTTGCGGCTTGGCAAAAACCGCAAACCGCCGGTGTGCACCATCCCATTGCAATACATTAGACAAGCGTTTTTAGAGGCGGATGCGGCCGGCGGATCGCTCTAAAAACCGCTCGGTGTGCACTGGGCCTTATACATAAATACTCTTCACAGCGGTGCACTTTCCGGATTAATAGCAAGAGATATCCACAATTATGTCAACAAGAGAAAAGAATCCAGGAGCAACTGCACTGTCATATAAAAAACATCCAAACTTTATTCCAACATCTTCTTAAGAAGACAGCGCAGTTGCTCCTGGATTCTTTTCTCTTTTTGACATATTTATTTCCAATACCAGTTGCTTGGCAGCCCTGCTGCTCTATTTGGCTGCAGTAGTGTCTGCACACAAGAAAGAAGCATACAGCTAATCTAGTCGGATTTTACAATTTTGGGCTCTATTACGGAGCAGTGCTTTTCATCGCTGCTAGATTCGGGCGCAGCCGGCGCCTCCATAGACTACAATAGGAATCACTCCTATTGCAGCGCTCAGTGAGTAACGTTGGCGCTGTCAGAAGACGGAGCCGAAGTTGCTTAAAAAACACAATAATTCGGCCTCCAGCAATCGCTGGCAGCCGAATTATTTCATTCCCCACCATCCATGTCGGCCTGGAGGGGGAATAGTAATTAACACAGCCCGGACTTGTGCAGAAGCAGGATCAGCCATATACCGGCTGTGTCCTGCGCCCAAGTCTACCGGCGCCGATTTCAAATGTACTCCTCTATTCACAATCAATTTTCAATCCATTTTCGGTAAAATTGCAACCAAAATAAGGGCTGGTGCACACCAGAGCGGTTTATGAGCGTTTTTAACAACAGTTGGGGATAGAAAACCGCTTGGTTAATGAAAGTGAATGGGCTGGTGCACACCAGAGCGGTTCGTTTTTCCCCCAAACTCGGGGGCTGCAGCATTTTTTTGATTTCTGAGGTGTTTCTGCCTCAATGTTAAGTATAGGGAAGTGGAAAACCGCTCTGAAAATCGCTAGCAGTTTGAAAAACGTGTGTACAATGAAAGTATGTGAAAGTGTTCTCATCTAAGCGATTTGCTGAAATGCAAACGTGTTGCCTGCAGCGTTTTCTGAGCGATTCTGGAGCGATTCTGCAGGTTAATTTGAACTAGAAATCACAAAACACTAGTCGCTGGAAAAAACGCATTCTATACAGTGCAAAAAACTATTGGAAAAAAACACCAGAAAATCGCTCAGTGTTTGCATTAGCGTTTCGAGATTTGTAGTGTGAATGGACGCTTACTGTAACAAAATATAAAATCTGCTACACAAAAATGCTCCAAAAAACGCTAGGTATATTTAGAAGACCTCTCTAAACATACCTAGAATCGCTCTGAAAATCTATTTGACTGCAGTAGTGTCTGAATAACACCAGAAACAAGCATGCAGATAATCTTGTCAGATCTGACAAGTCAGAAACACCTGATCTGTTGCATGCTTAACCTATTTTGGTTCCTGGACGTAGTTTCTACGTCCAGGAACCATGCGCGCTATCGCGCGCCCCCGCGGCCGATCGTGCGCGTGCACGCGCACTCCCGGCCGCGGATTCGGTAGCCAAGGAATCAATGTATCATTGATTCCTCTCCCCCGCTGAAAAAGCGACAGCTTCTCTCGGAAGCTGCGCCTTTTCTGGCCGTTCCCTTCCCGATGTGTCACTCTAAGTGCGTGCTACGCTTAGAGTGATGTCATGTAAACAAACTCATGGCCGCCATCTTGTGGCCAAAAAGTAATACTACATCTGAAAAAAAAACCAACAAAATTAACACACATTTACATTATAAATCTATTGTTTACCTCCCACCCTCCCAAAAGTACCCTAATAAAATTTTTAGTATAAAAAAAAAAAACCATTACAATAAAAGAAAAAAAAAAAAATATTTACCTAAGGGTCTAAACTTTTTAAATATCAATGTAAAGATGAAATATTTCTATATTTTTTTTATTTTAAACTTGTAAATAGTGATAGATGCAAAATGGAAAAAATGCACCTTTATTTCCAAATAAAATATTGTCGCCATACATTGTGATAGGGACATAATTTTAACGGTGTAATAACCGGGACATATGGGCAAATACAATACGTGAGTTTTAATTATGGAGGCATGTATTATTTTAAAACTATAATGGCTGAAAACTGAGAAATAATGAATTTTTCCATTTTTTTCTTATTCTTCCTGTTAAAATGCATTTACAGTAAAGTGGCTCTTAGCAAAATGTACCACCCAAAGAAAGCCTAATTGGTGGCGGAAAAAACAAGATATAGATCAGTGCATTGTGATAAGTAGTGATAAAGTTATAGGCTAATGAATGGGAAGTGAACATTTCTCACGTGAAAACGACGGAACCTGAATGGGTTAAGGGTCTATGGCTAAAAGTATTAGAGGCAGAGGGACAACAGGATGCTAGGCAACTGGTATTGATTAAAGGACAACTGCAATGAGAAGTATATGGAGGCGGCCATACTTCTTACCTTTTAAGCAATACCGGTTGCCTGGCAGTCCTGCTGATCTATTTGGCTGCAGTAGTGTCTGAATCACACAAGAAACAAGCATGCAGCTAATCTTGTCAGATCTGACAATAATTTGAAACAAATTGCACAAGTGAAACTTGACCAATGGGTCTAGTCAAGTTGACATACTACAATATGTAGAAGTGATCCCCCTTATGTGTCCCCTTTTAAGATGTAAGCCTTATTTGTGGGTAAATAGGGACCTTAAAGGAGATGAACTAATGACAAAACCTTATCAACCTCAATAGGTAAGTATTGACCCAAAGCATTCAGTAACCAATTAAAACATCAGTTTATTATAAATCTTTTAAAAAATATTTACATAAATACAAAGTATCTGCATAGCCATTACAGCAAAGGCATGATTAAACCGTTTACAAACATTACGCATAGTTCCCAATAAGGGTACCATGAAACTGGAAATTGTCCCTTATATCATGTCCACTATTACGGTATATAAGTATCATGGAAAATCTGACAATAATGTCAGAAACACCTGATCTGCTGCATGCTTGTCCAGAGTCTATGGCTTGTTCTATGGTCTATGGCTTGTTCTATGGTCTATGGCTTGTTCTATGGTCTATGGCTTGTTCTATGGTCTATGGCTTGTTCTATGGTCTATGGCTTGTTCTATGGTCTATGGCTCGTTCTATGGTCTATGGCTTGTTCTATGGTCTATGGCTCGTTCTATGGTCTATGGCTCGTTCTATGGTCTATGGCTCGTTCTATGGTCTATGGCTTGTTCTATGGTTTATGGCTTGCTCTATGGTTTATGGCTTATTCTATGGTTTATGGCTTGCTCTATGGTTTATGGCTTGTTCTATGGTCTATAGCTTGTTCTATGGTCTATGGCTTGTTCTATGGTCTATGGCTCGTTCTATGGTCTATGGCTTGTTCTATGGTGTATGGCTTGTTCTATGGTGTATGGCTTGTTCTATGGTCTATGGCTTGTTCTATGGTGTATGGCTTGTTCTATGGTCTATGGCTTGCTCTATGGTCTATGGCTTGTTCTATGGTCTATGGCTTGCTCTATGGTCTATGGCTTGTTCTATGGTCTATGGCTTGTTCTATGGTCTATGGCTTGCTCTATGGTCTATGGCTTGTTCTATGGTCTATTGCTTGTTCTATGGTCTATGGCTTGTTCTATGGTCTATGGCTTGCTCTATGGTCTATGGCTTGTTCTATGGTCTATGGCTTGCTCTATGGTCTATGGCTCGCTCTATGGTCTATGGCTCGCTCTATGGTCTATGGCTTGCTCTATGGTCTATGGCTTGCTCTATGGTCTATGGCTTGTTCTATGGTCTATGGCTTGTTCTATGGTCTATGGCTTGCTCTATGGTCTATGGCTTGTTCTATGGTCTATTGCTTGTTCTATGGTCTATGGCTTGCTCTATGGTCTATGGCTTGTTCTATGGTCTATGGCTTGTTCTATGGTCTATGGCTTGTTCTATGGTCTATGGCTTGCTCTATGGTCTATGGCTCGCTCTATGGTCTATGGCTCGCTCTATGGTCTATGGCTTGTTCTATGGTCTATGGCTTGTTCTATGGTCTATGGCTTGTTCTATGGTCTATGGCTTGTTCAGAGTCTATTGCTTGTTCTATGGTCTATGGCTCGTTCTATGGTCTATAGCTTGTTCTATGGTCTATGGCTTGTTCTATGGTCTATGGCTCGTTCTATGGTCTATGGCTTGTTCTATGGTCTATGGCTTGTTCTATGGTCTATGGCTTGTTCTATGGTCTATGGCTTGTTCTATGGTCTATGGCTTGTTCTATGGTCTATGGCTTGTTCTATGGTCTATGGCTTGTTCTATGGTCGATGGCTCGTTCTATGGTCTATGGTTTGTTCTATGGTCTATGGCTCGTTCTATGGTCTATGGCTCGTTCTATGGTCTATAGCTTGTTCTATGGTCTATGGCTTGTTCTATGGTCTATGGCTTGCTCTATGGTCTATGGCTTGCTCTATGGTCTATGGCTCGTTCTATGGTCTATGGCTTGTTCTATGGTCTATGGCTTGTTCTATGGTCTATGGCTTGTTCTATGGTCTATGGCTTGTTCTATGGTCTATAGCTTGTTCTATGGTCTATGGCTTGCTCTATGGTCTATGGCTTGTTCTATGGTCTATGGCTTGTTCTATGGTCTATGGCTTGTTCTATGGTCTATGGCTTGTTCTATGGTCTATGGCTTGCTCTGAGTCTATGGCTTGTTCTATGGTCTATGGCTTGTTCAGAGTCTATGGCTTGTTCTATGGTCTATGGCTTGTTCAGAGTCTATGGCTTGTTCTATGGTCTATGGCTTGTTCTATGGTCTATGGCTTGTTCTATGGTCTATGGCTTGTTCAGAGTCTATTGCTTGTTCTATGGTCTATGGCTCGTTCTATGGTCTATAGCTTGTTCTATGGTCTATGGCTTGTTCTATGGTCTATGGCTCGTTCTATGGTCTATGGCTTGTTCTATGGTCTATGGCTTGTTCTATGGTCTATGGCTTGTTCTATGGTCTATGGCTTGTTCTATGGTCTATGGCTTGTTCTATGGTCTATGGCTTGCTCTATGGTCTATGGCTTGTTCTATGGTCTATGGCTTGTTCTATGGTCTATGGCTTGTTCTATGGTCTATGGCTTGTTCTATGGTCTATGGCTTGTTCTATGGTCTATGGCTTGCTCTATGGTCTATGGCTTGTTCTATGGTCTATGGCTTGTTCTATGGTCTATGGCTTGTTCTATGGTCTATGGCTTGTTCTATGGTCTATGGCTTGTTCTATGGTCTATGGCTTGCTCTATGGTCTATGGCTTGCTCTATGGTCTATGGCTTGTTCTATGGTCTATGGCTTGTTCTATGGTCTATGGCTTGTTCTATGGTCTATGGCTCGTTCTATGGTCTATGGCTCGTTCTATGGTCTATGGCTCGTTCTATGGTCTATGGCTCGTTCTATGGTCTATGGCTTGTTCTATTGTCTATGGCTTGTTCTATGGTCTATGGCTTGCTCTATGGTCTATGGCTTGCTCTATGGTCTATGGCTTGTTCTATGGTCTATGGCTTGTTCTATGGTCTATGGCTTGTTCTATGGTCTATGGCTTGTTCTATGGTCTATGGCTTGCTCTATGGTCTATGGCTTGTTCTATGGTCTATGGCTTGTTCTATGGTCTATGGCTTGTTCTATGGTCTATGGCTTGTTCTATGGTCTATGGCTTGTTCTATGGTCTATGGCTTGCTCTATGGTCTATGGCTTGTTCTATGGTCTATGGCTTGTTCTATGGTCTATGGCTTGTTCTATGGTCTATGGCTTGTTCTATGGTCTATGGCTTGTTCTATGGTCTATGGCTTGCTCTATGGTCTATGGCTTGCTCTATGGTCTATGGCTTGTTCTATGGTCTATGGCTTGTTCTATGGTCTATGGCTTGTTCTATGGTCTATGGCTCGTTCTATGGTCTATGGCTCGTTCTATGGTCTATGGCTCGTTCTATGGTCTATGGCTCGTTCTATGGTCTATGGCTTGTTCTATTGTCTATGGCTTGTTCTATGGTCTATGGCTTGCTCTATGGTCTATGGCTTGCTCTATGGTCTATGGCTCGTTCTATGGTCTATGGCTTGTTCTATGGTCTATGGCTTGTTCTATGGTCTATGGCTTGTTCTATGGTCTATGGCTTGCTCAGAGTCTATGGCTTGTTCAGAGTCTATTGCTTGTTCTATGGTCTATGGCTCGTTCTATGGTCTATAGCTTGTTCTATGGTCTATGGCTTGTTCTATGGTCTATGGCTCGTTCTATGGTCTATGGCTTGTTCTATGGTCTATGGCTTGTTCTATGGTCTATGGCTTGTTCTATGGTCTATGGCTTGCTCTATGGTCTATGGCTTGTTCTATGGTCTATGGCTTGTTCTATGGTCTATGGCTCGCTCTATGGTCTATGGCTCGTTCTATGGTCTATGGCTCGTTCTATGGTCTATGGCTTGTTCTATGGTCTATGGCTTGTTCTATGGTCTATGGCTTGTTCTATGGTCTATGGCTTGTTCTATGGTCTATGGCTTGTTCTATGGTTTATGGCTTGCTCTATGGTTTATGGCTTGTTCTATGGTCTATGGCTTGTTCTATGGTCTATGGCTTGTTCTATGGTTTATGGCTTGTTCTATGGTCTATGGCTTGTTCTATGGTCTATGGCTTGCTCTATGGTCTATGGCTCGTTCTATGGTCTATGGCTTGTTCTATGGTCTATGGCTTGTTCTATGGTCTATGGCTTGTTCTATGGTCTATGGCTTGTTCTATGGTCTATGGCTTGTTCTATGGTCTATGGCTTGTTCTATGGTCTATGGCTCGTTCTATGGTCTATGGCTCGCTCTATGGTCTATGGCTCGCTCTATGGTCTATGGCTTGCTCTATGGTCTATGGCTTGTTCTATGGTCTATGGCTTGTTCTATGGTCTATGGCTCGTTCTATGGTCTATGGCTTGTTCTATGGTCTATGGCTTGTTCTATGGTCTATGGCTTGTTCTATGGTCTATGGCTTGCTCTATGGTCTATGGCTTGTTCTATGGTCTATGGCTTGATCAGAGTCTATTGCTTGCTCAGAGTCTATGGCTTGATCAGAGTCTATGGCTTGCTCAGAGTCTATGGCTTGCTCAGAGTCTATGGCTTGCTCAGAGTCTATGGCTTGATCAGAGTCTATGGCTTGATCAGAGTCTATGGCTTGATCAGAGTCTATGGCTTGATCAGAGTCTATGGCTTGATCAGAGTCTATGGCTTGATCAGAGTCTATGGCTTGTTCAGAGTCTATGGCTTGTTCAGAGTCTATGGCTTGATCAGAGTCTATGGCTTGTTCAGAGTCTATGGCTTGATCAGAGTCTATGGCTTGATCAGAGTCTATGGCTTGATCAGAGTCTATGGCTTGATCAGAGTCTATGGCTTGATCAGAGTCTATGGCTTGATCAGAGTCTATGGCTTGTTCAGAGTCTATGGCTTGATCAGAGTCTATGGCTTGATCAGAGTCTATGGCTTGATCAGAGTCTATGGCTTGATCAGAGTCTATGGCTTGATCAGAGTCTATGGCTTGATCAGAGTCTATGGCTTGATCAGAGTCTATGGCTTGATCAGAGTCTATGGCTTGATCAGAGTCCATGGCTTGATCAGAGTCCATGGCTTGATCAGAGTCTATGGCTTGATCAGAGTCTATGGCTTGATCAGAGTCTATGGCTTGATCAGAGTCTATGGCTTGATCAGAGTCTATGGCTTGATCAGAGTCTATGGCTTGATCAGAGTCTATGGCTTGATCAGAGTCTATGGCTTGATCAGAGTCTATGGCTTGATCAGAGTCTATGGCTTGATCAGAGTCTATGGCTTGATCAGAGTCTATGGCTTGATCAGAGTCTATGGCTTGATCAGAGTCTATGGCTTGATCAGAGTCTATGGCTTGATCAGAGTCTATGGCTTGATCAGAGTCTATGGCTTGATCAGAGTCTATGGCTTGATCAGAGTCTATGGCTTGATCAGAGTCTATGGCTTGATCAGAGTCTATGGCTTGATCAGAGTCTATGGCTTGATCAGAGTCTATGGCTTGATCAGAGTCTATGGCTTGATCAGAGTCTATGGCTTGATCAGAGTCTATGGCTTGATCAGAGTCTATGGCTTGATCAGAGTCTATGGCTTGATCAGAGTCTATGGCTTGATCAGAGTCTATGGCTTGATCAGAGTCTATGGCTTGATCAGAGTCTATGGCTTGCTCAGAGTCTATGGCTTGCTCAGAGTCTATGGCTTGCTCAGAGTCTATGGCTTGCTCAGAGTCTATGGCTTGCTCAGAGTCTATGGCTTGATCAGAGTCTATGGCTTGATCAGAGCCTATGGTATTAGAGGCAGAGGATCAGCAGGATCAGTCCAAAACTTGTCGGGTCTGTCAGATTTCTACTACCTACTGTAAATGATAGCAACATAGAGGAAAAGTAATGTATGGCTCTTTTTACTCAGGAAGAAATGAACTTCTTATTTGTATATGTTCACAAGTAATTAAAATTTTACAATGTTTTGTAATAGTGGTCCTTTAAGAAATGCTAGTAACCTGGCTCTCCTGCTGATCCTCTGCCTCTAATACATGTAGCTATAGACTCTAAACAAGCATGCAGCACACCAGGTGTTTCTGACATTATTGTCCAATCTGACAAGATTAGCTGCATGCTTGTTTCTGTTATTTAGACACTACTGTAGCCAGGTAAACCAGCAGGGCTGCCAGGCAACTGGTATCGTTTAAAAGGAAATAAATATGGCAGCCTCCATATTCTTGCTACACCTGTCCCAACACCTGGAACATGTGACCTCGGCAAGCTCTTGAAATAGTGATGAGGATTCATTGCTAGCATGGTGACTTTAAAGAGCATCTCATTTAGGATATACTGGAAAAGGTAACAGCTGAAGGTGATGCTGGCAAAGTCCAGAGCAGTTGTAAAGAGATTTCTGTTCAATAGCGTAGAAGATGGCAGAATTGTCAGTCTCACCTGGCAGTGTTGTCCCCGGGGCCGCTTCTCGGACCTAGGGTTAAGGTCTGTGGCTGGTGGCGCATGTGCACAGCATGTATCTTTGTGTACGCATGCGCGGAGTTGTGTGTTCGTGTTCAGGCGTGCGCGTTGCCTGGGGGCAGTCCTGTTAGCCTATAAAAGGAGGCCTAGTTCAGGAGTCAAGGGCTGAATGCTCTTTTAGCTAGTGGTTGTGCCAGACCCAAGCGGTTACTCTCCACCCAGTTCCTGTTTGATTTCCTGTTGTGACACAGCCTGTTCCTTGACTACTCTCTGATCTCTCCTGCCATTGACCTCCACCTGTTGCCTGATTACGGTGTTGATTGCCACCTGCCCTTGACCTCTGCCTGTTCCTGGATTACATTATCAAGTATTATCTGCTATTACTCCTGCTTGTCCTGGATTTTGTCACCTCCAGTGAATTCTCCAAGTCTTCAGAACCAATCAATCATCAAGACTTAGCTGTAGTTCTCCTTGTGTCCACATCGTGGTGTCACCTGATTCTCTGACTCACTGTTAAGGTTTTCTTGAGTGCACAACCTAGGCGTACATCAAAAAAGGGCGTCGGGAAAAAAGGGCGCGTGGTGTAAACGATAAGCAGTATTATAGTTTATAAAAAGTGTTTTAACAATTTATAAATCATTAAATAATGTGTATGAAATCGGCAATTCTTAAAACGTTAATCTTCCGTTTCTAAACTGAAACTTATAATTACGTTTGTTAAAAAAACAGTAATATTTGTTTAAACATTATAATTATATATTGTTATGAATAATCTTGATTTATCGTTTATTATTATAATAAAATGTGAAAATATTGTTTATAACAATGATATTAATATAAGTACATTCATAATAACTGTTGATTAGTATTATTAAAATTGTACTAAAACTATACCTAACCCTACTCTCACACAGAACCCTCCCTGTACCTTCCCCTAACCCCTAGACCCCCTGGTGGTGCCTAAACCTAAGACCCCCCTGGTGGTGCCTAAACCTAAGACCCCCCCGGTGGTGCCTAAAACTAAATACCCCAAAGCCCTCCCTGTACCTATCCCTAACCCCTAGACCCCCTGGTGGTGCCTAAACCTAAGACCCCCCTGGTGGTGCCTAAACCTAAGACCCCCTGGTGGTGCCTAAACCTAAGACCCCTACCCCCTGGTGGTGCCTAAACCTAAAATCCCCCTGCAGAGCAGGGACAAGGTCCTCCAGCACCCAAGGCTGAGACACCAAAGTGCGCCCCTCCATCCCTCCCACCCCAGCCGTCACACACTGATTGCTATTAGACTAAGAGGTGCCACAGGGCCCACAACCTCCCCAACACCTTAATATATAGTTATCTGGCTTGCAGTCACTGCTATGTATCCCCTTTTCTTATTTCTTTTTGCTTCATACACAATTAGGAATGACAGCTGAATGAATTGTGCGCCCCCTCCTACACTGCGCCCTGAGGCTGGAGCCTCTCCAGCCTATGCCTCGGCCCGGCCCTGCCCCCCTGGTGGTGCCTTAACCTAAGACCCCCCTGGTGGTACCTATCCCTAACCCCTAGACCCCCTGGTGGTGCCTAAACCTAAGACTCCCCTGGGGGTGCCTAAACCTAAGACCCCCCTGGGGGTGCCTAAACCTAAGACCCCCCTGGGGGTGCCTAAACCTAAGACCCCCCTGGGGGTGCCTAAACCTAAGACCCCCCTGGTGGTGCCTAAACCTAAGACCCCCCTGGTGGTGCCTAAACCTAAGACCCCCCTGGTGGTGCCTAAACCTAAGACCCCCCTGGTGGTGCCTAAACCTAAGACCCCCTATGGATAATAATGTTTTAGAAACATTGATAAATAAAAAATGTAAATAAAAAAATTTAAATCATTTTTTTGGGTGGATAATAATGTTTTAGAAATGTTTTACAAATGGTGATTGTAAAAAATATATTGCAATTTACGTTAGGTACTGATCGCTTTATTTTGTGAATAATAATGTTTTACAAACAGTAAGGGTTAAAATGTTAAATAATGTTTTAATTAAATAGGATAAATATGTTTAGTATTTTTATAAACGTTATTCGTCACAGGCTCATTTTGTAAAGTTAAATCATCACAAGAACAGTTATAAAACATTAAAAATCTCCGGGCGCCGTTTGTAAAACGTTAATAATCTCCAGCGCCCTTTTTTCTCTGTTCGGCGCCCATTAAACGATATTTATAATGGGAGTGAATGGGGCACCCTTTTTGTCCACTTGTCTGCGCTCAAATCTCCTGCTTCCCAACCTAGTGGGCACTAAGCAACTAAAGTCCAACAACCTTTGCGGGACACTCTGGTGAAAGCCCTTGTTTGATCGAACTCTGCTGGAACTCCCAAAGGAGCCGAGACCAATGTCAAGTGTCTTCCCTGTACTTGTCTATTGAAGTTTTTCTTTCTTCAGTGTGATATATATGGCTGGTGGATTACTACTCTTGCTATTATTATCTCTGCTCTCTGATAATGAGCCTTTCTTTGTTTCTGAAGGCGCATCTGAGCTCTCCCCTGGGTAAGGGGCATAAAGATAGAGCTATCCAACTCTCAGAAGTGACCGGAGGACGATGCAGACACCTTTCCATCTTTGGTAAGAGAATGTTTTTCTTATCTGGACAGGAGAAGATGCTCTTCTGCGTTCTACGGCAATGAGAGGCTATTTTTACCAGATTCGTGGAGGGCGCTGAAGGTTGATTCTCCTGAATGGTAAACAGAGGAGGATGTTTTCATCTGAATGAATCTTTAACTTGCGGTAATAATCACCCTGAAATACCATGACCACAATTCATTGTTTTATGACTGTACAGTAGTATATAAAACATTTACAGCCCTTGGCAAGTGACCTAGTTCTAAACATAAATTGACATAGGAATAGTCACCCTTAGGCCCCGTTCACACTGGGGATTGCAAAATTCTAGCAAAATTGCTAGCGTTTTGCAGAGGGGAGTTTTTGCTCTTTTTTTTTTTTACTGGACATTTCCGTGATTTTTGAGTGAACGCGATTCACAAATTTTTTAACAATCGAACCACAATAACTCCAAAACCACGGAAAAGCACTGCATGCACCGTGTAGTCTTTTTCCGCAAATCGCGAATTGCCGGTGATCGCTGCAGGGAGATCATTGCTACAAATTATACTAGAGTTTTTTAAAGCACTAGCGATTGCTGACGATTCGGAGAACGCCCGTAAATCGCCCTAGTGCGAATGAGCCCTTGGTTAACCACTTTATCCACCACTGCAGTATATCTACTTTCTCTGTGACTTCATCTAAGCCACAAGGACATAGATATACGTCTTGTAGCAGAAGCAGTGCTGTGCAGGATTGGGCTTGCTCCTGTGCACATTTCTGGCACTATCTGATGCAGCATTAATTGGTGAAGGGGAATATATGTTCTCTGAGCTAATGAGATTGATTTTTACCATTAAAAATACTTTTATTTTCTCAGTTCATAGTGAAAAATGCACATTTTAGCATTATTTCAGAATCAAATATCTCTATAAATTGTGACAGGAACATAATCTAAGTTTTGTGATAAGCAGCAAGAATAGCCAAACAAAATGTGTTTTTATCTACAGTAGCACTTTTTATTTTTAAACTGGAATTGGTAAAACTGAGAAATAATGTGTTTTTTATAATTTTTTTTCTTGTTTTCCCATTAAAATTCATAGAGAACCAAATGGTTCGAGGGAAAAAATGCCATACAATGAAAGTCTAGTTCGTCTTGAAACAAACAATATACCCGTATTTTTCGCCATATAAGACGCTCCGGCATATAAGACGCACCCAGATTTAGAGGGCAAAAATCAGGAAAAAAAGAAAAAAAACTAAACCTAGGTGTGTCTATGATGCAGGGGTGTCTTAAGGACTTTTTACCCCCCCCCCCTTTCCAGTTACATTACATACTATTACACGACATAAGGGGACAGTGTTATGATTGGTTGGTCCCATGTTGCCTGCCTATGTTCCTCTATGTGGGTCAGTGTAGTGATTGGCTGTTCCTGTGTCCCCCTGTGCTGTGTCTCCCTGTGCCTGCTGTGTCCCCCTGTGCTGGTCCTGTGCTGTGTCCCCCTGTGCTGGTCCTGTGCTGTGTCCCCCTGTGCCTGCTGTGTCCCCCTGTGCCTGCTGTGTCCCCCTGTGCCTGCTGTGTTCCCCTGTTCTGCCTGCCATGTCCCCCTGTTGTGCCAGTGTCCCCCTGTTGTGCCAGTGTCCCCCTGTTGTGCCAGTGTCCCCCTATTGTGCCAGTGTCCCCCTGTTGTGCCAGTGTCCCCCTGTTGTGCCAGTGTCCCCCTGTTGTGCCAGTGTCCCCCTATTGTGCCAGTGTCCCCCTGTGGCAGCGTCCCCTGTGCCTGTGGCCCCCTGTTGTCCGCGTGTCCTCCAGTGCCGGTGTCCCCCTGTTGTGCCTGCAGCCCCCTGTGTCAGTGTCCCCCTATTGTGCCAGTGTCCCCCTGTTGTGCCAGTGTCCCCCTGTGGCAGTGTCCCCTGTGCCTGCGGCCCCCTGTTGTCCGTGTGTCCTCCAGTGCCGGTGTGCCCCTGTGCAGGCAGCGTGAGCACATATACATTACCTGCTCCTGGCTCCCCGATCCTCTTCTTCCATCTACCGCTGCCCGCTGCTGGCCCCGCCGAACATCGCTGGCCGGTCTTAGCCGCAGGGATACGCTATCAGCACACCACATGCTGGGGTCACGTATGCCGCCGAACAACGCTGGCTGGTCCTAATTAGCCACGCAGGGATACACTATCAGCGTGCGCCGGGTCACACATGCATATGTGTGACCGCGGCGCACGTGGTGTGCTGATAGTGTATCCCTGCGCGGCTAATTAGGACCGGCCAGCGTTGTTTGGCGGCATGCGTGACCCCGGCACGTGGTGTGCTGATAGCGTATCCCTTAGACCGGCCAGCGATGTTCGGCGGGGGCAGCAGCGGGCAGCGGTAGATGGAAGAAGAGGATCGGGGAGCCAGGACTGGAGCCAGGAGCGCGGCGGCAGGAGCAGGTAATGTATATACTGCTTCCCTGCGCACGCATCCAGATCCCATTAGCTCCGATCTGGAAGTCTGGACCGCAATCGGAAGTACCCACGATTGGATCGCATTGCATCTCACGGCTACTGGAAATGGGCCCTTGAGATATTTTTGCTTAACCTCCCTGGCGGTAAGCCCGTGCTGAGCACGGGCTATGCCGCCGGGAGGCACCGCTCAGGCTCCGCTGGGCCGATTTGCATAATTTTTTTTTTGCTGCACGCAGCTAGCACTTTGCTAGCTGCGTGCAGTGCCCGATCGCCGCCGATCCGCCGCTATACGCGTCGCCGCAGCCGCCCCCCCCCCCCAGACCCCGTGCGCTGCCTGGCCAATCAGTGCCAGGCAGCGCCGTGGGGTGGATCGGAGTCCCCTTTGACGTCACGGTGACGTCATCCCGCCCCGTCGCCATGGCGACGGGGGAAGCCCTCCTGTTTGAACGGGATCTCCTGATCTCCGATCGCCGGCGGCGATCGGAGGGGCTGGGGGGATGCCGCTGAGCAGCGGCTATCATGTAGCGAGACCTCGTCTCGCTACATAAAAAAAAAAAAATTTAAAAAAAACGTATTTGCTGCCCCCTGGCGGATTTTGCCAAACCGCCAGGAGGGTTAAAGGGAAGCCGAAGCGAAAATAAACGAATGAAATAAAAGATTATATCTATCTTCCTTCTCCTAAAAATGACTTTTTAAGATATTCCACAGTTTTATTTTATGTTTAAATCTAATTTTTAAGTTTGAACAGTTTTATTGTTTTTGCTCAATGACACATTCATTAAAGTATGCCAGAGCTCAAATCTAATAACTATCGACCCTTTTATCTCTTCCCTAGCAGAAAATGGCTTCTGAGAGCAGTAAAGTGTTTTATAGTTGGAATTTCTTATCAGTGAGGGTCACACTGTAGTCACTTCCTGTCTGAGTCAGGACTGAGTCAACCACTTACATACCTGATATTTAACTCTTTCAGGCAGAGAAAGAAAAAAAGGAACTCAGCATAGTTATTTGTGTGCTAGGCACAGTACATACACATGTCTATCTCATCATGTCACATGTCACTTTGAGGTATCCTTTAAATTGCTCTTTTTACAACCTTCATAACAGTTTTCTCCAGAATCTCTCTCCTTGTTGCGGAAGTAATTTTCTGCCAAGGGTGTAAGCCTTCATTATTCACTTTAACATCTAGACCAGAGGCATGGCAATAGGGGATACATAGGTTGGGCCTGCACCAGGGCCCCTCAACCTAAGGGTCCCACATGAGTTCCACCTCCAGGTACTGCATAAGCTTTGCTTTGGTGCTGTAGCGGTAAGAAAGAAAAACCTTTCTCAGTCTAATCAACAGCCACCTAAAAATTTCAAAATCTGACAGCAACCTCAGATTTCACTTGTTTGGAACCTTGACAACAATGTAGTGTTTGGAGTACAGTCACTATTAAGCCTCGTACTCACGAGGCACAAATGTAGCAAGTCGCCCAATAAAAATAAAAAGCAGTGACAGCTCGACGCCAGGTCCCTCTGTGCAACAGCCGTACACACGGCGCACAGAGGGACAGAGATGCAGCGGAAGCTGTCGCCGAAGGTTCGTTCCCCCCCCACCAGAAGCTCCATACATTGTGTATGGGGTTGCTGTCGCTAGTCCGCATACACACGGCGGACTAGCGACAGTTGCGGCGACAGCTGTTGCCGGCGATTGCCTGCGCAAATCGCCTGACGACAGCTCTGAGTAGCGACGGTTCGGGTCGCGCGCGTCATACACACGGGCGACCTGTCGCCGCAACACGCGCGTGCCACGTGGTTGCGGCGACAGTTGTAGCCCGTATGTATGGGCCATAAGACTGTCCAGAAACTGCCACAACATTGTCATTAGCGTATGACTATGGTAGGTATTAGATTGTGAGCCCCTTTAAGAGACAGGAAGTGATGAGACTTTATGCGCTGCAGAAAATGCCAGTACTATATAAATACTAAATAAAAATAATTAGGTACAAAGAGCAGGAACAGCTCTTTTATACACCTGATCTAGTTTATTGACTGGCAGAAAACTCTGTTTATGTAAGTAACACAGTTTTTATAGATACATAAAAGTAATCAAGCTGAAATCATTGACATTAACCTCCTTAGCGGTATGGACGAGCTCAGCTCGTCCATTACCCCCGGAGGGCGCCGCTCAGGCCCCGCTGGGCCGATTTTGCTAGTGGATCGGGACTCCGGATGATGTCACGACGTCGATGACGTCATCACGATCGTCGCCATGGCGACGGGAGAAGCCCTAAAGAAAATCCCATTCAGAGAGGGATTTCCGGACAGGCTAATGTGCCGGCGGCGATTGAAGGGTAGGGAGGGACTCTGCAGGGAGGGGGGAATCATGTAGCTAGCACTAGGCTAGCTACATGATTTAAAAAAAAAAAAAAAATATATAGTGCTGCGCTGCCACCCTGCCGATGTTGATAAAACGCCAGGGTGGTTAATCCTTGCAATACATTATATAGAGTTGAACTGAAAGTACTGAGCTTTGCTAAACACATTTGTAATTTATCTTTAATGTTAATGTGTCTGTACCATTGGGGGCATTTTCTTAGAAGGAATGTCCGAGGTGATTAAAAAACAGAAATCTACTTAGGCCTCGTTCACATCAGGGCCGTTTCTGTGCGCTTTCCACAGCGCACTGCCCTGTGCGTTCAGCAAGGTATTGATTTTTCCATGTAACTAAATGTAGCTGGTTCACATCTATGCGCTGCGCTGAGCAGCGTTACAGAAACGTAGTGTTGCAGGCATTTCTGTGCGTTGAGCTGGAAAGCGCACAGCAATGCAAGTGAATGGGTCCGCTTTTTTAGCGCATAGAAGCGCGTACAAGCGCATAGAAGCGCATGCGTTTTTTACCCCTAATTGGAGAAAAAAATACATTTACATACAAAAACAAAGTTTTATTGACAACTGCTGCTGCTACAGTAAGCAAAACGTGCTTTAAAGAAGCGCAGCGCAACGCACAGAAACGCGGACTAAAGCGCGCACAAGCGCATGCGTTTTTTACCACGCGCTTTCACACGTTTTTCAGCGCAGCAGATGTGAACGAGGCCTTACCTGGGGCTTCCTCCAGCCCCTTGCAGCCATCTTGTCCTTTTTTCTGACAAAAAAGTTTTTTCAAAATATATATATTTTGGTATGGTCGCTATATTGATGATTTGGTGATTTGGAATGGTCCTCTCTCAGTATTTCAGCAATTTGTGTGCTACAGGAATACAAATGACATTAACCTTCATTTTACTTACTCTATACATCCAACCTCTACGGTTTTTCTGGATCTGCAGTTGGAGGGCTTGTTGAGTACGGGTTGGTCACAACCACCACCTACCGCAGATCCTGTAGTGGTAACTCCACATCAGTGGTGCTCAGCAGAGCTCGAATATTCGAGTAGCTCGAATATTCGAGCTCTTTTCCAGCTATTCGAGCTCGGTATTCGAGCTCCGAATAGCTGTAGCTATTCGAATGGGCTATTCGCGTACACACGAATAGCCCATTCACTATTCGAGCTATTCGAGCAAACGGCGCTATTCGAGCTCGGTACCGAGCTCGAATAGCGTCATAGCCCAGATTGATGTCCTTAGAGCCAATCAGAGGGCTCCCAGGCCCTCTGACGGCAGCCAATCACAGAGGGGGACCCTGGCCAGCCCCTACCCTATAAATAGCGGCCGCCATGTTACATTTCTCCGTCCTTGCCTGAGACTTGCATAGAGAGAGAGTTGCTCCTTTGTGCTTTGGCTTAGCAAGAGCTTTATTGTGGTCATTTACCTAGCGTTTTTGCTCACATACACCTCCTATACACACCTATATTGTTGTTAGTTAGTTAGACATTGTATTTTAGTTAGTAGCTTTTGTGTTAGAGACAGGCCAGCTGCTGCAGGCTTACAGCTTTAGGCCTCAGGGCCTTGCCTGTGTGGGCAGCTGTCCTCCTGTCCTCTGTTTATTTCTCTCTATTCTATACCAGTATTTCTGCTGTCCTTTACTACTGATTGTATTAGTATTGTAGTTATATACTGTAACTGTACTAGGACACTCACTGTCACTGTTCATAGGCTACTAGCTGCTCCTGCGTGTGTGCACTCACTGTCTGTGTACACACTACACACACTCTATTTCCTTCTGATAACTGATTGATTATTGTAATTGAATATTGTAATTAGTTAGTTGTACTCACTGTTACTACTTACTGTACTAGGAGTCTAGGACACTCAGTCACTGTTCATAGGCTACTAGCTCCTGCGTGTGTGCACTCACTGTCTGTGTACACACTACACACACTCTATTTCCTTCTGATAACTGATTGATTATTGTAATTAGTTAGTTGTACTTACTGTTACTACTTACTGTACTAGGAGTCTAGGACACTCAGTCACTGTTCATAGGCTACTAGCTCCTGCGTGTGTGCACTCACTGTCTGTGTACACACACTACACACACTCTATTTCCTTCTGATAACTGATTGCTTATTGTAATTAGTTAGTTGTACTTACTGTTACTACTTACTCTTACTGTACTAGGAGTCTAGGACACTCAGTCACTGTTCATAGGCTACTAGCTCCTGCGTGTGTGCACTCACTGTCTGTGTACACACACTACACACACTCTATTTCCTTCTGATAACTGATTGATTATTGTAATTAGTTAGTTGTACTTACTGTTACTACTTACTCTTACTGTACTAGGAGTCTAGGACACTCAGTCACTGTTCATAGGCTACTAGCTCCTGCGTGTGTGCACTCACTGTCTGTGTACACACACTACACACACTCTATTTCCTTCTGATAACTGATTGCTTATTGTAATTAGTTAGTTGTACTTACTGACTGTTACTACTTACTTACTTACTGTACTAGGGACACTCACTCAGTCACTGTTCATAGGCTAGCTCCTGCGTGTGTTTGCACGTGCGTGCACTCACTGTCTGTAGTGTACACACACTAAATTTACTTGTGATTACTACTGATTATTGTAACTGCTAGTTGTACTTCCTGACTGTTACTACTTACTTACTGTACTAGGGACACTCACTCAGTCACCTCACCCACCAACCCACTCCATTAAAGTACCCCACTTTTCACCCGCCCTTTTAAAAAACTTTTGTCTATACGCCCAAAACATCGAAGATGTCTGGAAGTGGCAGCCAGCGCGGTTTGGGCAAGGGGAAGGGCAGCAAGGGAATCAGGAGGAGAGGGAGCAGCATTGTGGCAAGCCGCGGGCGCGCCACCATGCACAGTTCCGCAGCAGCAGCAGCAGCGTCAGTGGCTAACATTCCTCCCATAGCCACTGGCCGTGGACGCCTTGGGCGCCGCCCAGCAGGAGCATCTGCAACTCACGCTGCAGAGACACAGCAGCAGCAGCGTGTAGCACCTGCTCCGATTTTCCTCCAGCCGGGTCGGAAACGTCCCATTGAGGAAAAGCATGCAGACACTGTGGTGCAACTGATGACGGAGGATGAGCAGCCCGCCATCAGCTCTGCATCCGAGGCCTCCACCCTCACCACCACCCCTGTTCGCAGCAGCCGCCCAGCAGGGCTTGGGGAGGAGGCCAGTTCACCGTCAGTTGGCGACCTGTCATTCAGCAGTCTTTTGACCCCAGGCATCATGAGTCAATTGTCTGCTGTTGTTGGCGATTTTGAGGAGGAGATGCTGATGGGCACTTTGGGGGATGAGGGATTGGACAGCAAGACTGTGGCGACAGTCAAGCAGCCCATCCATGCATCAGGAGAGGAGTTTGGGGGGTCCTCATCCCAGCAGGACATGTTTCAGGAGGGGGAGGATGATGATGACCCGGTGACAGACAGAGACTGGGTGCCACCACCTCCAGGGGATGTCGTCCTCAGCAGCTCTGAGGAGGAGGAGGAGGATGCTCTTGTGGGCCTTGCAAGGAGGCGCATCATTGCAAGCATTGGCAGCAGCAGTAGGCAGGTCCCACAGCCTGCTGGTGTCTCAGGCTCAGCAGCAGCAGCAGCAGCATCTGCCAGTACCACCACCAGCCGCACCCAAGCCCCCCAAGCCCCCCCCCCAACCACCACAGGGAGACAGGCAGCAGCGCTTCCATGCCGTAGGGGGATGTTTCTGTCACCAATCTGGCGATATTTCACCATGCCCACTGTGTACAGCAAGTACGCCACTTGCAACCACTGTCAGCGGAAGTTGAGCAGAGGTGCAGACCCCTTAAAGTTCTGCACCAGCTCGCTCATCAACCACCTTGCTGCGAAACATTTCCACCAGCATCAGGAGTTCCAGAGGCTGAAGGCATCTGGTGCTGGCATTGGCACCACACCCATCACTGCACAGCCTTCAGCAGCAGCAGCAGCAACAGCAGCCACCCCTGCTCCTCCAGCAGCACCAGCAGGAGTGCGGAAACGCACTGCTCCTCCCCCCTCTGCAACTCCTGCCGCCGACACTGAGGCCTGTTCTGGCAGCCAGTCCTCAGTGGCCTCCTCCGCTGTGTCTGCTGATTCCCGTGCCAGCAAAAGGCCACGCCAGAGCCTTTTGAGCGAGTCCTTCCAGGGGGTGGTTAGGGCTCTGCCTCCCAGCAGCCGTCGCGTGCAGCAGCTGAACGGCTTGCTGGCACGGGCCATGTGCTCCCAACTCCTGCCGTACACGCTCGTGCAGGAGGGGAGCGACATTCGTGCGCTGCTTGCTTGCGCAGCCCCAGACTGGCAGCTCCCCAGCAGACACTTTTTCTCCCGCAAGGCCATTCCTGCACTGCACCGCTTTGTGATGGCCAATGTGGAGCGAGGGCTGGAGCACGCGGTTGGTGAAAGGGTCCACGTCACCATGGACTCCTGGAGCAGCCGCTTCGGGACAGGCCGCTACCTGTCCTTCACTGTCCACTGGGTCAGCTTGGTGGAAGGGGGTGAGGATGGGAGAGCAGCAGCGGGCACAGCAGCAGCAGCAACACAGTGGGTGGTGCCACCCCGCAGGGTCAGGGGAACTGCAGCAGGTTCCTCCGATCCTCTGCCATCCTCCGGCACACCTGGCCAAACCCCCCGCCTCAGCAGCAGCGTGAAGGCCCGCCACTGCCAAGCGCTGCTGCACTTGGTCAGCCTTGGGAAGACCAAGCTGACGGCAACCCATGTGTTGGCCAAACTCCAGGAGCAGGAGAGGATTTGGCTGACCCCCAGAGGCCTCAGAGTCGGAGAGGTGGTGGCCGACAATGGGGCCAATCTGGTTGCCGCAATAGACAGGGGAAACCTGACCCACATCCCCTGTCTTGCCCACGTGCTGAACCTGGTGGTGCAGAAGTTCTTGCGCACCTACCAGGGGATGGGCGAACTGCTGGAAACGGCAAGGAACGTTGTGCGTCACTTCCGGCGCTCGGCTGCAGCCTGTGCGAGCCTGGAAGACGTGCAAAAGGAGCTGGATCTGCCACGCCATCGGCTGATCCTTGACGTTCCGACTCGCTGGAACTCCACCCTGGCGATGTTGGAGCGTCTGGTTGAACAGAAGCGCGCTGTCAAACAGTACCTTGCCCTGGCCACTGTTTCCGCCGCTCAGAGAAGGGACAAGACCAGCAACATCCCGTCCATCGTCCCCGATGATGACTGGAGGCACATGCAGCAGGTGTGCTTAGTGCTGGCTCCCTTTCTGCAGGCCACTAACATGGTGAGCAGGGACCATGATATGGTCTGCGAGTGGGTGCCCCTGGTTTGTCTGCTGAACAGGGCCCTCGATGCTTTGCTGGAACAGGGAGCGGCAGCCTTGGACCAGCAGGAGCGGCAAGCAGCTGCACAGTCCACCTCTGAGGGGGAGGAGGAGGAGGACTTGGTGGAGGTCCCTGACCTTGCTGCTGATGAGGGGGAGCAGCACAGTGCAGCTGAGTTGGTGCGGGGGTGGAGAGAGGATGAGGCTGACGAGGCAGAGGAGGAGGATGAGGACAGCAGCACTGCCGTCGATGTGCCAGCAGACGTGGCCCGCCTCTTCCCAATGGCAGCGCACATGCTGACGTGCCTGCGCAGAGACCCCAGGGTGATCCAGATGAAGCAGAGGGAGGACATCTGGATCAGCATGATGTTGGACCCACGCCTCAAGGGGAAGTTGAGCCAGTTCCTGCCGCCTGCAGGAGGAGACCCAGCGCAACAAATAAGGAGCTTGCAGCAGGCCCTTGTTGAGCGCTTGGAGGAAGCCTTCCCCCAGCCTTCCACCCCCACTGTCCAGCAGCCAGCACAGAGGCAGCAGCAGGTGCCAGCATCCAGCAGCAAGCGCCCCACAGACCTGCTGTCTCTCAGCCACGAGCTCTACAGGACTGTAGAGGCTCCGGCAGCAGTGACTAGAGAGGAGGTGCATGCAGCAGCATCCTCCACCGGTCACAGCCAGCGCCTGACCTGCATGGTGGCTGACTACATGGGGTCCTACAGCGGGCTTGACAGCGATGCCTCTGTTGATCCCATGGAGTATTGGGTCAAGCGCCTGGAGATCTGGAGCGAGCTGGCGCAGTACGCCCTGGAAGTGCTGTCCTGCCCCCCTTCCAGCGTGCTGTCCGAGCGCTGCTTCAGTGCAGCTGGTGGTGTGGTCACCGAGAAACGCTCACGTCTGTCTCACAAGTCTGTGGACAGACTGACGTTTCTCAAGATGAACCAGGCGTGGGTGGAAGGCGAGTTCCTGGCCCCTGTTGTCGGCGAGAGGGGGACATGAACTGGCTAAGAACCATCGTTAATGTGCCTTACCACCCTTTACCACCTCCTGGCTCCTGCTCACTAAGCCAGCCTGGTTCACTTTGACTATTACGTCGCCTGCAGCCACACATTTTACACCTACAGTGGGCTGCTGTGTACTGCCCTTCTGCTGTCTGTCTGTGTTTCCCACTGCCAGGGTACACAGATTTACCTTCTGCTGCGACTCTGCCACCAGCTATTACGTCAAACAATAGCTATATAGCTGTGTAATTTGTTTTACAAACAAAACCAAAAAACCATAAAAAAAAAAAAAAAAGTTTAATTTTTCTGAGGTGCCCGGGTTGAAAACTGTGTTGTCCCAGTTGTGTATTGGACACGATGTGGGCTGCACGACCGCTGTCTGGGACCTCCTGTTGTATTCATTTACGGCCTGGTATCACCGCTAGGTACCAGGGCTATTATGTCACGCTGCCTGCCTGCTGCCACACTCACACTACTCCTCCATTCCTCCTGCTGATGCTGCTGTCTGTCTGTGTTTCCCAACGCCAGGGTACACAGATTTACCTTCTGCTGCCACTCTGCCACCAGCTATTACGTCAAAAAATAGCTATATCTGTGTAATTGGTTGTAAAACCAAAACTACAAAACCATAAAAAAAAAAAAAAGGTTTAATTTTTCTGAGGTGCCCGGGTTGAAAACTGTGTTGTCCCAGTTGTGTATTGGACACAATGTGGGCTACACGACCGCTGTCTGGGACCTCCTGCCTGCTGTGTTTATTTACAGCCCTGGTATCACCGCTAGGTACCAGGGCTATTATGTCACGCTGCCTGCCTGCTGCCACACTCACACTACTCCTCCATTCCTCCTGCTGATGCTGCTGTCTGTCTGTGTTTCCCACTGCCAGGGTACACAGAATTAGCTTCTGCTGCCACTCTGCCACCAGCTATTACGTCAAACAATAGCTGCTCACATTACTCCTCCATTCCTCCTGCTGCTGCTGCTGCTGTCTGTCTGTCTGTGTTTCCCAACGCCAGGGTACACAGATTTACCTTCTGCTGCCACTCTGCCACCAGCTATTACGTCAAAAAATAGCTATATCTGTCTGTGTAATTTGTTGTAAAAACAAAACTACAAAACCATAAAAAAAAAAAAAAAAAAAGGTTTAATTTTTCTGAGGTGCCCGGGTTGAAAACTGTGTTGTCCCAGTTGTGTATTGGACACAATGTGGGCTGCACGACCGCTGTCTGGGACCTCCTGCCTGCTGTGTTTATTTACAGCCCTGGTATCACCGCTAGGTACCAGGGCTATTATGTCACGCTGCCTGCCTCATTGACTGCCTGCTGCCACACACTCATCCTCCTCCTCCTGCTGCTGAATTTACCTCCTGCTGTCTGTGTGTTTCCACTGCCAGGGAGCACATACAATGGCGCTTCCAACATGCGTGCGCCACCAGCTATTTGTTACGCTCAAAAATAGCTGCATTTCTTTAAAAAAAAAAATTTGAAAAGAGAAATAAGTGAAGAAGAAGACGATATAGAAGAAGAAGAAGAAGAAGAAGAAGATATAGAAGATAAAGAAGAAGAAGAAGAAGTATATACAGTACTGAACAAATTTCTGGACACAACTTCTCTTTTCAACTTTTTTTTTTTAAAGGAACATCCCCACATAATCACTTGCTGTTGTTACTTGGAAAAAAAGAGGTTTCTTGCATCATTCACCCTCAAAACAAGTGTTGGAAGCTATTTAAGGCCATTTCGAATAGTCAGCTCGAATAATGAGCTCGAATACCGACTCGAATAGTGAGCTCGAATTCCGAGGTCGAATCGAATAGTAAAAATTATTCGACTCAAATATTCGACTGATCTCGAATAATTTACTATTCGAATTCGACCTAACTCGAATTTTGAAAAGGGGTATTTGAGCACCACTACTCCACATTGCTGGCCAGCAGTTGTCCTCCTAATCACACTATCTGGGGTGTCCCCACAGGGGAAAACACGAGGATAGTTAAAAACTGTTCAGATCCTGGCCCTTTACTGGATGAAATCAACAAAGACTTTGTCAATTAGGATATCCTTGACATTCTATTGAAAAGTCTAAAGGTAAGTACACACATCAGATCATTTTTAAACGAACGATCATTCTAAACGAGCAATCAAAGATAGACAACAATAAAGTAACGACCGTTCAACGACCAAGCAGAATACACACAAACGATGTAAAGAACAATATTTTAAGGGAAGTGAGGTAATGTACATCAGAAATGACGTATGTATAACGACATAGACCGACCAATTAATGTACTGATATGAACGATCGTCGGTTAAGTGTTTGTGTGAACAGTGTATGAGTGTGAATGCATGAGAGCGTGTAGCTATGTGAGTGTGGGTAGTAATGACTGTGTCTTTACTTTAACCACTTCAGGGCCACAGTCTTTTCGCCCCTTAAGGACCAGAGCCTTTTTCTCCATTCAGACCACTGCAGCTTTCACGGTTTATTGCTCGGTCATACAACCTACCACCTAAATGAATTTTACCTCCTTTTCTTGTCACTAATACAGCTTTCTTTTGCTGCTATTTGATTGCTGCTGCGAGTTTTAGTTTTTATTATATTCATCAAAAAAGACATGAATTTTGGCAAAAAAATGACTTTTTTAACTTGCTGTGCTGACATTTTTCAAATAAAGTAAAATTTCCTATACATTTGAGCGCGAAAGTTATTCTGCTACATGTCTTTGATAAAAAAAAAAACATTCAGTGTATATTTATTGGATTGGGTAAAAGTTATAGCGTTTACAAACTATGGTGCCAAAAGTGAATTTTCCCATTTTCAAGCATCTCTGACTTTTCTGCGCACCTGTCAGGTTTCATGAGGGGCTAAAATTCCAGGATAGTACAAATACCTCCCAAATGACCCCATTTTGGAAAGAAGACATCCCAAAGTATTCAGTGAGAGGCATGGTGAGTTCATAGAAGATTTTATTTTTTGTCACAAGTTAGCGGAAAATGACACTTTCTGACAAAAAAAAGAAAAAAAAAAGTTTCCATTTCTTCTAACTTGCGACAAAAAAAAAAAATGAAATCTGCCACGGACTCACTATGCTCCTCTCTGAATACCTTGAAGTGTCTACTTTCCAAAATGGGGTCATTTGTGGGGTGTGTTCACTGTCCTGGAATTTTGGAGGGTGCCTAATTGTAAGCACCCCTGGAAAGCCTAAAGATGCTCATTGGACTTTTGGCCCCTTAGCGCAGTTAGGCTGCAAAAAAGTGCCACACATGTGGTATTGCCGTACTCAGGAGAAGTAGTATAATGTGTTTTGGGGTGTATTTTTACACATACCCATGCTGGGTGGGAGAAATATCTCCGTAAATGACAATTGTTTTATTTTTTTTACACACAATTGTCTATTTATAGAGATATTTCTCCCACTCAGCATGGGTATGTGGAAAAATACACCCCAAAACACATTATACTACTTCTCCTGAGTACGGCGATACCACATGTGTGGCACTTTTTTGCACCCTAACTGCGCTAAGGGGCCCAAAGTTCAATGAGTACCTTTAGGATTTCACAGGTCATTTTGAGAAATTTCGTTTCAAGACTACTCCTCACGCTTTAGGGCCCCTAAAATGCCAGGACAGTATAGGAACCCCACAAATTACCCCATTTTAGAAAGAAGACACCCCAAGGTATTCCGTTAGGAGGATGGTGAGTTCATAGAAGATTTTTTTTTTTTGTCACAAGTTAGCGGAAATTGATTTTAATTGTTTTTTTTCACAAAGTGTCATTTTCCGCTAACTTGTGACAAAAAATAAAATCTTCTATGAACTCATCATACACCTAACAGAATACCTTGGGGTGTCTTCTTTCTAAAATGGGGTCACTTGTGGGGTTCCTATACTGCCCTGGCATTTTAGGGGCCCTAAACCGTGAGGAGTAGTCTTGAACCCAAATGTCTCAAAATGACCTGTGAAATCCTAAAGGTACTCATTGGACTTTGGGCCCCTTAGCACAGTTAGGCTGCAAAAAAGTGTCACACATGTGGTATCGCCGTACTCAGAAGAAGTAGTATAATGTGTTTTGTGGTGTATTTTTACATATAACCATGCTGGGTGGGAGAAATATCTCTGTAAATGACACATTTTTGATTTTTTTTACACACAATTGTCCATTTACAGAGAGATTTCTCCCACCCAGCATGGGTATGTGTAAAAATACACCCCACAACACATTATACTACTTCTTCTGAGTACGGCGATACCACATGTGTGACACTTTTTTGCAGCCTAGGTGCGCTAAGGGGCCCAACGTCCTATTCACAGGTCATTTTGAGGCATTTGTTTTCTAGACTACTCCTCACGGTTTAGGGCCCCTAAAATGCCAGGGCAGTATAGGAACCCCACAAGTGACCCCATTTTAGAAAGAAGACACCCCAAGGTATTCCGTTAGCGGTATGGTGAGTTCATAGAAGATTTTATTTTTTGTCACAAGTTAGTGAAAAATGACACTTTGTGAAAAAAACAATAAAAATCCAATTTCCACTAACTTTTGACAAAAAATAAAATCTTCTATGAACTCATCATACACCTAACAGAATACCTTGGGGTGTCTTATTTCTAAAATGGGGTCACTTGTGGGGTTCCTATACTGCCCTGGCATTTTACGGGCCCAAAACTGTGAGTAGTCTGGAAACCAAATTTCTCAAAATGACTGATCAGGGGTATAAGCATCTGCAAATTTTGATGACAGGTGGTCTATGAGGGGGCAAATTTTGTGGAACCGGTCATAAGCAGGGTGGCCTCTTAGATGACAGGATGTTTTGGGCCTGATCTGATGGATAGGAGTGCTAGGGGGGTGACAGGAGGTGATTGATGGGTGTCTCAGGGGGCGGTTAGAGGGGAAAATAGATGCAATCAATGCACTGGGGAGGTGATCAGAAGGGGGTCTGAGGGGGATCTGAGGGTTTGGCCAAATGATCAGGAGCCCACACGGGGCAAATTAGGGCCTGATCTGATGGGTAGGTGTGCTAGGGGGTGACAGGAGGTGATTGATGGGTGTCTCAAGGTGTGATTAGAGGGGGAAAATAGATGCAAGCAATGCACTAGCGAGGTGATCAGGGCTGGGGTCTGAGGACGTTCTGAGGTGTGGGCGGGTGATTGGGTGCCCGCAAGGGGCAGATTAGGGTCTAATCTGATGGGTAACCGTGACAGGTGGTGATAGGGGGTGATTGATGGGTAATTAGTGGGTGTTTAGAGGAGAGAAGAGATGTAAACACTGCACTTGGGAGGTGATCTGATGTCGGATCTGCGGGCGATCTATTGGTGTGGGTGATCAGATTGCCCGCAAGGGGCAAGTTAGGGGCTGATTGATGGGTGGCAGTGACAGGGGGTGATTGATGGGTGGCAGTGACAGGGGGTGATTGATAGGTGATTGACAGATGATCAGTGGGTTATTACAGGGAATAACAGATGTAAATATTGCACTGGCGAATTGATAAAGGGGGGTCTGAGGGCAATCTGAGCGTGTGGGCGGGTGATTGGGTGCCCGCAAGGGGCAGATTAGGGTCTAATCTGATGGGTAACAGTGACAGGTGGTGATAGGGGGTGATTGATGGGTAATTAGTGGGTGTTTAGAGGAGAGAATAGATGTAAACGATGGATTTGGGAGGTGATCTGATGTCGGATCTGCGGGCGATCTATTGGTGTGGGTGGGTGATCAGATTGCCCGCAAGGGGCAGGTTAGGGGCTGATTGATGGGTGGCAGTGACAGGGGGTGATTGATGGGTGGCAGTGACAGGGGGTGATTGATAGGTGATTGACAGGTGATCAGTGGGTTATTACAGGGAATAACAGATGTAAATATTGCACTGGCGAATTGATAAAGGGGGGTCTGAGGGCAATCTGAGCGTGTGGGCGGGTGATTGGGTGCCCGCAAGGGGTAGATTAGGGTCTAATCTGATGGGTAACAGTGACAGGTGGTGATAGGGGGTGATTGATGGGTGATTGATGGGTAATTAGTGGGTGTTTAGAGGAGAGAAGAGATGTAAACACTGCACTTGGGAGGTGATCTGATGTCGGATCTGCGGGCGATCTATTGGTGTGGGTGGGTGATCAGATTGCCCGCAAGGGGCAGGTTAGGGGCTGATTGATGGGTAGCAGTGACAGGGGGTGATTGACGGGTGATTGACGGGTGATTGACAGGTGATCAGGGGGGATAGATGCATACAGTACACGGGGGGGGGGGGGGGTCTGGGGAGAATCTGAGGGGTGGGGGGTGATCAGGAGGGGGCAGTGGGCAGGGGGGGGATAAAAAAAAAAATAGCGTTGACAGATAGTGACAGAGAGTGATTGATGGGTGATTAGGGGGGTGACTGGGTGCAAACAGTGGTCTGGGGGGTATGCAGGGGGGGGTCTGAGGGGTGCTGTGGGCGATCAGGGGGCAGGGGGGGAAATCAGTGTGCTTTGGTGCAGACTAGGGTGGCTGCAGCCTGCCCTGGTGGTCCCTCGGACACTGGGACCACCAGGGCAGGAGGCAGCCAGTATAATAGGCTTTGTATACATTACAAAGCCTATTATACTATGTACATGCGGCGATCCGGGTGCTAGTAACCCGCCGGCGCTTCCGAACGGCCGGCGGGTTACTACGAGCGGTGGGCGGAGCCAGTCCCCGGCGGCTGATCGCGTATTGCGGTCGTTTGGGCCCAGTCTTTGCCGCCGCCCATCGGCTGGGGGCGGTCCTCAAGTGGTTAAAATAATAATCACACACAAAAAAAAAAAATTATAAAAAAAGAATGTTCGTTCATTCAACGCACGTGTACGGATGAGAAGTTCGCAGCTGTATACGCGGCGCATGCGTTCTGTGTCGAATGATCGTTCTATATCGGTAAATTAGCTGTACACACTTTGGTGGTTCATCATTTTTCACAAAAAAAAAACCCCAGCAAACAGCAAATTGCTGTTTGCATTGGATTTGGTAAAGTCTTCAGCCAATGTGTTGTAAGACACAAGTAAGCTTAAGGTTAGCAGGAATGGTTGCATGGCCACCTAGCTTTTCATCCTTCCCACCCTTGCCCTGGAATCTTCCAGACTTCAAATTCAGCCTGTAGTGTTGGTGGTATAGTGGTGAGCATAGCTGCCCTCCAAGCAGTTGACCTGGGTTTGATTCCTGGCCAATGTATGTGAGCGTGCTTTTGACATACTACAAATCTCTGGAAGACAGGAGGAGGAGGAGAGAGAGGTGTTTTTCCGCCGGAATGCGGAAATTCCGCGGAGATTCGTAAAATTCTGCAGAAATGTAATGGCGATGGAATTTTCGTAATTCCGGCGGAAAGGAATTTGCTCATTCTGATCATCCCTGCTCCCCTGAAGTCTCCCACAATCCTGGCTCGAAAAGGCTTGCTATATTTACCTTCCCTGGCTCCAGCGGGGGGCGCTGTTGCTGCTCTCAGCATGGAGATAGGCAGGCATAGCCGATCTCCTCCTTCGGGTCCGCTCTACTACGCAGGCGCAGTGGACTTGCTCCTGCGCAGTAAAGTGGGCCAACAACTATCGGCTATTTCCGCCTATCTCCAAGCGGAGAGCCGATACTGCGCTGGAGCTGGAAAGGGAAATATTTACATCCCCGCTGTTCGGAGGGCCAGAGTTAGACCACCGTGGGACACAGGAGGATGGGGGAAGCCTCGATAGGATCCGGAAGCTTATACAATACAATACAATAACATTTCTATAGCACTTTTCTCCCATAGGACTCAAAGCGCTTAGGCTCTCTCAGATTCAGTAATTGGTAGTAGGATGAAGTATTCACACAACAAAATTTATATTTCTGCAAATGCCAAACTGAACAGGTGGGTTTTCAGTCTGGATTTAAACACGTCCAGGGATGGAGCTGTCCTGATCTGTTGAGGTAAGAAGTTCCAAAACGTAGGGGCAGCATGACAGAAAGCTCTGGGACCAACAGTTTCCAAGTGGACTCTGGGTATGACTAGATTAGAACCTGTGGATCTGAGAATGCGGGGATTGCTACGTAGCTGCAACATATCTTTCATGAATCAAGGGCCTAGATTATTCAGGGATTTAAATTTTAGTAGGCCTGTAACGATTGTGGGATATCTCCGTGTTCAGTGCACAAAGATGTGCGCTGACACTGCAGAGGTCCTCCACAAGGGTGTCAAGATACTAGAACCCAGCTTTTGGTGTAAGTACCAGTAGAGGGAAATTCCTGTCGGCAGATGGCGCTGGGGAGTGCAGAGGAACCAATCCTCTGTACCTCCACAAATGCCAGACAGGAATTGTACGAAGCGCAGAACGCAATCGCAAGAGAAGCGATTGCGAATGAGAACGAGCAAAGGGACAGGTTGTATGTGTGTGCACCAATCTGGTCGCCACCCCGCGACCGCGCACACACAACAGCAGGTGCGAAACAGAAACGCAACCGCCAAGAACGGCGATTGCCAGAAGTGACACAAGGCAGATCAGAACAGAATACGAGGATAGCAAAGGCACAGCAAATCATACAATGAGAAGATACGGAAAATAATAAACGCTAGCTAACCGCGAACACCACACTCATTCGCAACAGTGCACGCGGTTATGCGCGGTCTCCACGTGATAAGCACAATAGAGACAAGCACGCCTAACTAACCATCAACAGACAAACATGAAACAAAGAACGTGAACAATTGCTTAACGGTTACCTCATCGAGCCTACAGCAAGCGCCCGTATCAGACAAGACAGACAAACGAGAAACAGGAACTAGGCAGAAAGGATCCACCGCTCTTCCGCCAGAGCAAGTGTGATCCAAGCAGGGACACAGATCAGAAAGATCCACAGCCACTAACGCTAGCGGCTAGTGCGATCTAAACAAGACAGATCAGATGAGGTAGCTGGTAGCAACCGCTGCTCCAGCTTACACTCCAGGAACTAGATCAGAAGGATCCACAGCCGCTACCGCTAGAGGCTAGTGCGATCCAAACAAGACAGAGCGATTCGCTATCAACTGCCGCTGGTGACAGCGCAATCGCGACAGACAAGACAGAATAGGCAGTACAAATTATACACAAAGTGACTGCACTAACTAGGAATGCAAGGAGCACTCCCCAAGAATTAACTATACTAAGATAGCAGTGGCTGACACTCCAGGTGAGTCCAGCAGGAACAAACCTCTATGAGCACCGAAGCATTGTGGGACACACATAGTACTTATAGTACACGCCTCCAATGAATGTGGCCAGGCAATTTGCATGACAACGTATGCAAATTCCTCAGCAAGCACAAGCTGCAAAACTGACAGAAGGTCTTCTTTCCAGAGTCCTGCAGCATGCAGACCTGAATAATGATCAAAAGGCTGCCTGCCTGCGCAGGCAGCTGAGCGGATCGTTACAAGGCCGATCTTGAATAGGACCCTCCATTCTATAGGTAGCCAGTGAAGGGAGTGCAGGACTGGCGTTATGTGGCAGTGACGGGGTTGGTTGGTTAGCAGTCTGGCAGCAGTATTCTGTATCAGCTGTAGACGGTACAAGACCTTTTTAGGAAGGCCAGTGTAGAGAGCATTACAGTAGTCCAGTCGGGAGGTAATGAAGGCATGAACTAAGGTTGGCAGATCTTCTGGGGGTATGAGGTGCTTGATTTTTGCAATGTTCTTCAGGTGAAAATAGGATGATTTCACCACAGCAGAGATTTGAATTCTGAAGTTTAAATCCCCATCAATTAGAACTCCCAGGCTACGCACATGATCAGAGCTGCGTAGATCCGTGCCTCCTATTCCCAGTGGCTTCTCCCACCCGAGGTGAGTACCCCCCAGGGGAACTTTTTGTCGTTACAGGTTTTCTTTAAGCAATATATTAATTGTGGGACTAGGGGAGTGGTTTACCTCATCAATTGCGACTTGTGCAAAAAAAAACAATATGTTGGCTGCACCACCACACCCCTTAGGGCTAGGATTGCTGAACGTTGCTGTGGTGCTACCAATATTAATTGCGTCAACCCATCCAATGTAGCAAAAACATTTTCGGTCATGCCATGCTGGTGACCTCAGACATTTCTCATTTGAAGGTTTGGAGAGAGTTTATTTGGACAGTAGGGGTGGCGATTTACAGAAAATACTCCTGGAACATGAGGTACGCTGGATCTTCAATATGGGCACTAGAGAGTCCACTGAAACACTAATATAGAATATGCTGGAGCCCACTCCTCTCCTACTGTGGGTTATTCCCCTTTAAGATTTTTTTTCTTGCCTATTCAGGTGTGGTAGGAAGGGGAGTGGTCTCCTGATATTTAAGGACTCACTAGTAACTAGACAATTGAGCTACGACTAATTACTCGGTCGGGTCAGAAACGCGTCCGCTTGCATGCCGCCATGTTTTTTGCTATTTTTCTACTGATGATTTCATAAATGGATTTTGATTTTTATCGTATGAAAGGAGTGCAGAGGTTTCTGTTAATAGATTCTCACCAGACATGGCCCCGACCATCTAGTGTGTGTGTTTAAGGCCATATTGCCCGACTTTTAGTACCTGGGATAATCAGTTGTGATTGTGTTGGGTGAAAATCTATCAAAAGTTGCAGGAAGTAATTTAGCTGCTCACCATGCCAGATCACTAAATGGCTGACATGAACAACTGCTGCAATCACACAACTACATTGCACCATCCCCCTCCACAGAACAGAACAGACATCTTGGCTGTAGACGTATGGCGATTGTTCCTAATACTGTCACTTCAAAACAATCACTAACAATTGTTTCAGGCATCTGTTATTCACAGTCTGTATAGGGTTAAATGGGCACTATGACAAAAATTAGGCTATTAGGGTAACCTGGTAAAATTTAGCTAACAGTAGGAGCTTCAGTTACTTAGCCTTTTTTTTTTTAAATGTGGGCTTTCTTTCATATGCTTTCTTTGACAGCATATGCAGAGATGCAGCCCGTTGTTTTCTCTAGCTATGCGACATCCCCCCCCCCAGTGCTCTTGCAATTTTTATGATTGGCTTTCTCCATGATCAAGCTGTACGGGATATGTAGACTAATCAGGGAGTGCTGGGGAAGATCATAACACTGGACGCAGAAGGAACTAATCATTTATCTGGCTTATTTATCTACAAACTTCCACAGCACTCGCTGACCCCCCTGCATTCCATTGTCTTCAGCTGAGAGACATGAGAGGAGCAATCGGCTATTACACTGCAGCACAGTCAGCAGTGGGGGATGACCGGCAGGTTCACTACATATGCTGTCTAAGGGCCCGTTTCCACTAGTGCGGTGCGGAATCGCCGCATATCACCACTGACAAAATCGCATGCGGATGCGATTCCGCATGCGTTTTTTGCCGC